>NW_026865623.1:0-152692 GCF_026571515.1 Ruditapes philippinarum
AAAAGAAAAATTTTAATATTCTTCGGGTTTAACAATTGTAAAATTAGTTTTAAATGTTTGAATTTTCTATGAATTAATTTTTGGTTGATATGTAGAAAACTGAGGGGGTATGCGGTAATACAATCAAGTTTCCCGGGCAGATACTCGACTAAAAATATGAAAATTTCATAAAATTTTGTACGAATAGTTCTTAAGTACCCAAAAGCGGGCATGTACTCAATTCCTTTGAAAACTTCATCAACAGCTGTAATCGTCTCCTGTTGTCAGGAAAGCATTATACCACTTTTTAAATTTCAGTTCCTAAAAATTTAAAATTTAAAATTCTTGATTGCCTACAAATAGATATTGATAATATAAAAGTTTTTAAATTTAAAACGAAAACGCCCGAATCAGAACGATTGCAAAAATTACAAGGAAATATGATGCAATCGCGTGCACACATGAATTCCTAAAAAAGTGTCATGTAAGGGGTAATCATTACGAAAAGCTTTTGTTACATCTTTGCCGACCCCGCTGTTGAAGCAAAACATCGAACGTGTTTATAAACCATTGTTAACATAATACTATTCTTTTAAAGTTATTTTGTAGATGATAGAAATACACCAAAAAATTTATGAATCTTTAATGCAAGAAGCCACTGTTTAACAAATGCATTGTTTCAGTCTAGTTATGTTATTTGTTGAAGTTCTGATATGCAAGACAGACAAAGTGTGTTTTTTTTCTCTCCATATTTTAAAATGAGGAAGATAAATGAATACGTGATTGAAATTCAAATGAAATAGAACATGGGGTTTAATTTAAAAATAGTGCAAAAATCTCAGATTTTTGATGCACAGTATTTACATATTTGTTTCTTAAAACCCAGGGGTGTTTGTGGCAGATTTGTTATTTTTTAAAATTTTAAATTGTCTTTAAAAATGAAGGTTTACGACAACTTTAAAAAACTTAGTTTGAGAAAAAAAATGAACAGAACTTTTTTTTCTGCTTTTCACAAACCCCAAAAAAATGGGGGTTTTTATTAAATAAAAAATTTTTTGTTTAGAAGTAAATTTTAAATGGAATTATGCTCATTTTTTTTCCATTTTCATGTTTAGCTAAATTAACTCATATTTCAATAGATTGACTTTATTGTGGGATTGACCAAAAATTGATTTTTGGAAAATATTTAGAATAAAAATTTAAAATCTGCTTTTAGTATGAAAAGGACTGTCCCGGTTTTTTTAAATTTTAAATTGAACGTTTGATGTAATTTCCCAAGAATTTTAAAGAAGTTTCCTCTGGCCCGTAAGTTATTTATGATCAGGGCGAAGTAAAAATTTTAAAATTAAGGGAAAATTGCAAAAAGTAAAATTTATTTTGACTTCCACCTGTTTAAAACTATATACCATTGGATGGGTATAAGTAATTTTTAAACCATTAACATGTCGTCTAGAGTTTTGACTTTTTTTTTAAGCTTATTTGTAGAAAAAAAAACAATTAAAAATTTACATGTTCTTTAATTTATAAATGAATTACTAAATTGTAAAAAACAATAAAATTTTTAGATACTTGATTTTATAGCACTTTTCAACACCAAAGTGATAAATACATTAAATGATAATTTTGAAAAGTGTTTAAAGCCTTATAATAAATATGTGTTTTAAAAAAAAGGGTTTGCAAAAGGGTTCGTAGTTACAAAGATGTTTTTAAAAGTACAGATCAATCAAAAGTGTCTCAGTTTTCATGTAATTTTTTTTGGATTAATGCTTCCGAGGGATTACCCTTTCTCATAAATCTTGAAAAGGGTTAGTAACTGAAGACTGACCGTTTTTTTGTCTTTTGCATGATCGGAATATTTTTTTGTGAGCAAGTTTACCAAAAGGAACTTTAAATTTTGGTGTTTACTTTCATAATGAACTGAATTTATAACCATTAAATAAAATAATTAAAACTTAAATGAAATTCGGATTATAATCAGGTTCGTTTTCTTTTTTGTATTGCTATTTCAGCGCATATTGAAATAGGAAAAATCGTGTTTACATATAGCATGAATCAACTGATGTAATATCATTACTATGTTGCTGCCGTTCCGTTAACATATTTGTATCTAACATGCGTATACATGTGAATTTATCATCGTCGTATTGTCAGTAAAGTAGTTACCCGAAATATATAAAAGAAATTATGCTTCACAGCTTATTATCACATGAATGTGATGCAATAACCTGTTCACAATATTGATTTATCATTTATCATTTGATTGCATTCTGCAAGCAATTAACTATATTCGACAAGAACAAGTGCAAAACTAATTTGATGCCATTAAACATTCACAATATACTTCTCTTACTAACTTTACTACTACGCCCAGGAAAAAAATGATAATCAAAGTAGCATCTGTTTACCGTCGCTCGCGCCAAGTATTATGTACTGCTGTTAACAAAATAGTCGTATCCATGTTATAATATTAATCTTGCTTTAATTTTGTTTTATATTTCGACACCCATTCTGTAATTTATGTACATGAATTAATTGTTAAAAGAGTAACCTTGTGGCTTCAATGATAATAGAGTTGTAGAATCACATTACGCAGAATTATTTATACTCGGCATATATAATAAGTACAGGATTTTTTTCCCTGTTTTTTTTTGGGAAAAGGAAAGTAAAATATTTCAATTTATGAAATTCTATACTGAAAAAATTAAGTCACACATATGTAACGATGATTACAAATCAAATGATGAAACCAAAATTCATCATGGTTCTTGTTTTTTCTCAGTGCCATAACTGTTTCTCTAAATTGTAGAAGAAAGTATAAAAAGAAATAGGTCAAACATACCTGTGTGGCTTATTCATAATAAAAACACATGAATTAAGTATTGTTTTGGGCGATGGTAAATAGGTTTTAAGCTTTCATTTGAACATTGATCGGTATCAACTTTATTCCAAAGAAATCATTTATAACACATCGACTTAATAACCATGTGAATTTCAATTTTTTGTTGTGCAAGTTTTATAATTTTAGGTACTTCTTATTTAGAAATACAATACAGTTGGTTTCTGCAACTTATTGATCTATTTATCCTTTTCTTTCAATTACCTATCATACATTTTAAAAGATAGTTTAGCATTGTATAACTTACTGTACAAAAGTAGTAGTGAAATCATATTCTATGTCATTTAAGTATCTAAGGAAAGATATAAAGCAAATTACAAATGCCGATATTGTTGTCTTGGAGAATTGCATCAGTTGATAAAACTCTACCGAATATCCTTTTATGATTGAGTAAACAGGTGAGGATAAATTTCGCCTGAAGTTAAAGGTTCATAAGCTTTAATTATTACAGATGCAAATTTTAAATTCATGTAATAGAAACAACGTATTATATGTATCCTAATATTTACATGAAATTAAGAGCATTACATTTATAGTTCATGTATCCTCATTATATTTCATTAATTCAGATGATAGTGATATGTGTGTTAAATTGATTTGCCTTAACGAATACCACGGATGAAATTCAGTTGGAATTAATTTTTCTTTATCTATAAGAGTTCGTTATATTGACAAATTGACACATAGTTTTGTTTCTTAAGAGAAAAGGAAAATGATTTGTTCTCAGTAGAACTTTAAACTTGCCTTTGTACTTAGTCGAGTGGAGTGTAATGCGTATAAATAAAATAGTGCGTAAATGCTTGCTGGTGACGGGTCATCTCTATATGCTAGAGACCTAAGTCACATTATATTCTTACCTTCTAATACAGGTATCATTGTATGACTTTACATATAACTTTTTATATATAGTTTGTCTCCAACAAAAAATATAAAAAACCAACATTGAATGGGGTTCAATTGACAATGATTTTTTAACATGTATGTGGTTTCCAAAATTGGGCATAAAAAAAGAAAGAAATTAATACACAAACATCAATAATAAAATTGTTTCGATTGACGTCAGTGCCATTGAACGTTATTTCGGTAACACCACACATTTGATGGTTAAGAGCTGTCAAATAATCTAAAAATACTGTATTAAGATGAAATTAGTATTTCAGAATACATTCTTCTTCTCCGAGATATATTTTCCATTTTCATGAAAACAAGCAAATATTCATCTTTTGTATCTCATAATTAGAAGGTTATTTGAAACTTAAATAGGGCAGGTTTAAATCTCTACTTGCTTGTTTCGTACGATAATACCTTTGTATTTTATGATAGTGGATACTTTCTTCAAAGCAAATTTGTTTCCCGAATATACCACACTTGTTACAAATAACACAACACCTGTTTTATTGAAAGATTTATTTACAGTCATTTAGAATTTTTAACAGACGTGTGCATTGTTGTTTCATTTTCGTTCTACATTATAGATACATGCATTAAGGCACTCTTGACTGTTTCTCTTCATGCTACAAATGCACCTTCTCATAAATCAAAAGTTTCTCCTTAAAATAGCAAATTGAAAGTTAATTGATAATGAAAACCGCTGCCACAGTTTATCAAATGTTTAAATCAAGAAGGTGATGAAGAATTTTTATGCATATAGTGTAACAAATACTGTCAACTTAACGTCAACATATTTATTTCGAGATACCTTGACGCAATAATGTTACTTTAACACCAAAACATCGAATTGTAACAAGCAATTCAGAGAATACTATAACACACCCAGAAAAAAGTTATTAAGAGTGTAATCTCTAATGAGATTAACTTCCTATTCAGTACTTTAAATATTAATAAATTACTATTATTTTATTAAATAAATTTGATTTTAATTGCACAGAGCTAATTTAAGTATTGTTTCCTGACTGAAACACTATAAATACAAAATTATACGAATTGTATTAATGCAACATTTGTCTCTTAAACATATATTATACAATTATTCAGATTCTATGGAAATATGTTCGTATAAAGTAACTTTTTGATAAATTGGAAAAAAAATTTAGTCCTATATAAGAATCTTAGTACATATGTACAAACTTTTATGTTGATAAATCAGGAGCGCTCTATAAATTAGTTATTTACAACTTCTTACAATGATAACGTAATATACTACTGTAAGTACTAGGATAGTAGACACAAAATGGTTTATCTGTTGACGTCAGTAAGTTAAAACTGATACATGTTCTCATATAAAAAAATATTAAGCAACATTTCATGATTAATCTTTTTAACATCGTCGGCAACTGAAGTGCTCTTCTGGTTGTCAAATGAGCATTACATCATTGTCTTAAAAGTATGTTGATCATTAAATTCATAGCTGGATCTGTGTTAAATGTTGCTCATACGAAGATTGGAATTTCCTTGACTATGACTATCCTCCTATGTACCATCTGTATTTATTTTCATTGTAACAGTACAATTGCCAATTGTAATCGCGTTTTCCTTACTCTCACAACCCAAGTGCATGAAAAGAGGTAATAACTAGGATTAGCTCTTGTTTTATCTTCCAACGACTTCAGCCGTATTATATTTGCATATTAACACTTGTTACAACACGTTATTGCAGCAAAGGGAATGCATGATACCTCTTTAAACAGAAAAGAAACTGTTTGACAAAGCAATGTGTTTTTTATCCACGTTTTTAGGTTCTCTTTTTTCATTGTTAGAAACGCTTTTTTTACTTCTCTTTTGTAATTTCAAAATTGACAGATAATTAACATAAGAACAAAAAAAAAAGAACGTAAAAACACACAGTTCATTCTGTAAAAACTTCCTTATTTAAGACCTTGTTATAGAATTTCAATATCAGTTGTAATTTTGATTACTGATTAATACTTTAATCAAAGTAAAACAAAGTATGCAACGATGATAATTTCATTAGTCATACGATAAACTTTCACAAATACCCCCCCCCCAAAAAAGAATAAATATTTTATTAATCTGATTTAAATGATCTAAAGCTTAATTGTTAATATTTCAATATAAAATATTTTTTTTGTTAATCATCAAGCAATTATAACACATCTAGTTTACTACTTATTTTAGTAATCTTAGCATTGGTTCAGTAAAATTTAAATACATTTTTGTTAAAAAGGGATTGTCTAAAAGATGGTTTAAATGAAGAAGTTGTTTATATCCTGCTTTCAAACTAACTTCAAAGTTAAATTAATACAATATTCCAAAGAAAATGAGAAAAATCAAAACCGTCCTTTACCCTGGACATGGAAAAATCGTACGTTATGTACATTTCAAGCTTAAACAGCTCAGTTATTACAATTATGACTTCATAATAAATGAATGTGGTCTGTAGCAACTAACATTATGATACAATCTGTTTCATTACTTAGTTGTGGTTTCAAAGACTAGTTTTATAACAGATTTATTGTTAATGGGTACTTAATTTGCTTTAAATAAAGTTATGATGACGTCTTAACATGAATCAGGAAATGATTTACTAAAGACTTCACAGAGAAAGAAATAAAGGAATCTGTTACTTTATCTGGTATTTAACTTTGTCAGGATTCGAATTCAAATATCACAACTAGCTGTGAATCAAGGGATCTAAATTAGTTGTTTGCTAATAAATTCAGTTATTTGTTAACACCTTCCGAGAGATGTGCGGTGCGTTGCAGTATTATATGGAGTAGTTTGGCGTACACGTACAAAAGGGTACCTTGAATATCAGTTATAAATCTGTTAAATAGATCTGTTTATATTGCAATAATAATTAAATACTAAAGCTATTTCGGGGACAAATCATTTATTTGCAATCTCAAGTTGATTATCTGAATATACACACAACAAAACAAAAACCAACAACAAAACTAAACCCCTTAAAAAATGAATTTTCGATTCTACATTTTCGCGTTGCAAAAGTGGAACGTTTTATAATATTATTATATCAATTATAATGTACCATTAAATGATAGGTTTATACCCAGTGAAATTAAATATTTACCCAAGAATTACCCAAGAACTTCTTGTAATAGATGGTTTGTCCTGTCATTGCATATATTCGTATATACAGCAAGAACGTGTGTATTGTATATATCGTTAGAAAGTAATGAAACTTAGGAATAAACCCGATTAAATTTGAAATCGATATTGTTATTTTCTTAACACTAAAATGAATTACAGCGTCTTACGTTTATTATGCTCTGCCTCCGCAATCAATGAATTTACATGTTCGTGTAGTCAGAGCGTGTCAATTCATTATTTAAATTGAAACAGGTTTTGTGTTCACGTTTTATGTTTTACAATTTATTTCTGTAGTTTGTGGAAATGAGTTTGGTTCAATTTTCAAAACAGCTCAGGCTTTGGGGCATCTTTGTGTGCTGCATGTCCAGCTTACCTCTTTTAATTATCTTTATCTAGCTTTTCTTTTTATACTCAAGACCGCAGTCGATAACATTTTATTGCAACGAAAAATAAAAAGGTAAATTCAATAACTGTCTTTCATGCCAATTTCATCAATTAATGTGATGTGACTGCATCTTTTAAGCACTAAATAAGTGGCGGCGCGCTGTCCTCAGTACCAGCTTGTGATGAAAATGGACCTGAACCAGGCTTTAGGGAGCCCAAAAGCCAAGTTTACTTGTGGTCTCCACATGAATGCTTTCTACACATTAATTCTAATTAAATTGAAAATCCATAATTTTGTTATTAAAACAGGGTTTTATTTTTTTTTTAAGTAAACAATAACCTGACTCCAGGGACCCAAATCAATTCAAGAGATGTTACCAAATTCTTGATTAATTAGCTCATTCCTAACACTATTATTCGACCCAGAAACCCACTCTTCAAATTAAAAACTGCTGGAAAACAGTAACCTCAGACTCATTATTTTCAGTATAATTCTTATCTTTTATACATTATTACTTGTAGGAAATAGTCATTGTTTTTTTTTGTAGTTGAATAGTTTCCTTATCCAATTACATGTACCACTCAGGAAAAAAACATTAACGTGAAAAGAAAAGAAGAGGACCATTTCATCCTACGGACAACTTTCCGGACAAAGTAGTTAAACAAATTATATCGTAGCAAATGCAGGAACAATCGCATTTTCCTTTCATTTTAGAATTTTCGTTCAAGAAAATGAGCGATGGACGTGACATTAAAAAAAGTTTAATTTTCGATCAGTTCCATCGTGCTGGTGTAAAGATCGTTAAACGCTGCTATAAATTCGCATTTAACTTCTCTTCACACTTATAAAGCTTTTGTATATAGCTGCTCACAACCGCAGCCAATATGCATATTGTCTGATAATGCCTGCAAACCACTGCCTGACAAATGTATTATTTCAATCGATCTGTGCTTTATGAACTTAGATTTACAATACGGATTCTTGTTACTTTTTGACTTACTTGATTAAATGAATGATATATATACAGTTTTACCTCTTTCTACTGAAATTCAATCATTCTTATCATATTATATTGCTATGGTGTAGAGTGTTAATGATAGCCCAAAGATATTGATACAAATCGCCTCCTATTGATAACACGAACTTATCCGAAAGGAGTCAATATTAATTATCCAATCAGTACGTTTTGATATGGTATAGAGTATTTCTTTTGATGATATTTTCAACAACTAATTTGCAAGGAAAAGCAGTGACTGTCTCTAACGAGCTGGCTATAGGAAACATCAGTATTCTAAGGCCCAGAATGACCATAAGTTATGGAAATATCACAAGCAAATCCTTTCTTAATAAACTGTAAACAAAAATAATTCAAAGAGTAATGTTTCCTTTATGATATTCTAAAAATGTATTTAATAAGTGTAGCTTGGTACATGTTCTAAATCACCATTTTCCATATCAGCTTTAATTGTTCCTTAGAAGTGGTAATAAATACATTATTTTAGTTATCAAAATGATTTTCCTCAAGATCGTACCTTGTTACAACTATACAATTAACTTCTAGAATACTTTTTGATATTTGAATAACATATGGTTGAGCATTTACTTCCTTTTGTACAGAATCAAGTTTACACATTTGCTAGGCGCTGAGCTTTTACCGTTTGAAGTTAAAAGCACTCTTGTTGCGAGAGAGTAAATAAAGTTGCACATCAGTTGTTTAAGTTATAAACTAAGATTTAAAAAGAAACATCTGAAGAAATAAAGTAGGAACTAAACTTAAATTTATGAACGAGTCTAAATAAAATTAAAAATCACTGATCGAACTTACCTTTTTCGCAAAGCAGAGTGAGAGTTAAGTGTTACAGTTTACAAACTTATCTTAGAATAAATAGTATGATAAAAGTGTCTATAACTATCAAATATAGCTTTATTGCAACAGTACCCTGCAGTTTAATGCTGAATGTTTTATAGAGACCGGAAGTATCAGCCTATGGCGTTCATATTCATATTGATGCGCACCTGTAATTTCCTTATTAGATACATCCGCCATATTATTGATGGTTAACTTTACAATACCATAAAAACATACATGGCATATGGTTTTATCAATAATTATAACCTTCTTTGTTATTTTTCACATTCAAATTTAAGACTGTTCCAAATGTGAGGTCCAAAACGGTATAAACCATTGAATGATAAATTCAGAAAGGATCTGTGAATACTGAATTTATTTCTCACATTCTTCAATGTCGCCAAATAACATCCAGCGTTGCACCACGCGATGTACCATGATGAATCACTTTTGATTCCAATCTGATCTATTCAGTCTGTTTTTTTATTTGGAGTCCAAATATCCATACCATATCTTTATTGCACTTGAAGTTTAAAATGTTAAAAACAATGTGAAAAATAAACAGATCAGCCACATAAACACGAACATTAATTATTTATTAAATACGTTTCGTTTTTTTTAAATTATGCGAAATAAAGAAGTCTTTATTTTTCATTGCCCCTTATGTACAGATTAAATCAGTGCAATTTTGTTGCATTAATGGCCCAAGAGATCACCCTTTATCCAGATCTTTATGCATACTGATTCTATTAGACTCGTACAGAGCTATAAAACCTACATTGGATTCAGTAAGGCCTCGTCTAATTGTAATTTATTATTGAACTCAGCAATGTACAAGTACAAATGTTGCTGCAATGCAGCAATTGAGAAGCTCCGCGCAAAAAAATGCGCTCATAACAGATACCTTACCAAATTATTCCTACGCGAAGGTCATGTTATATTCAGATTATTATTATATATTGTAGATTTTTCCGAATGTTTTGTAAACCATTTTTTTGCATAATTATACTTATCTTATGCACTGTCCATAATTAAAAAGAGGGGAAAAATATTTAATATAAAAATGCTTCCAATGATGCCTACCTGGTAAGGAAAGTAATTCCATTGTAAATGTTATGTGACATGACTGTACTGTGTTCTGTTTCAGTAACAGAAGATAGATGATAGAAATATCAAAGTCTGTTACAAATGTAACAAATATACAAATAGTAACAAAAGGGACTAATATTATAATATAGTAATATTACATGCATATGTTTCATGTCAAATTAAAAAAAATGGTTTCTTTCAATACTGAAAGAAGAACACACTCTGGAATGAAAAAATGGGATGAATTTCCAAAAGACCAAATTCAGGATTTTGTTTGTTTGTTATACACGCGTTATATGGTGATACAGTATTTATCAATATAATAGAAGACTGTTACCTGAATTTTAGGTAGGTATGAGGAAATTCACTAATATCATATTCGTGCGAGACAAAGATATGAAAGCTATTTGACATTGGATATATATAAAAAATCTATTGTTAATTAATTTTTAGGGAGATCAATATATATTTTTTGTCGAATTGCTTTAAAACCATTCATAAAAAACATTACACTTCATGTTCAAACTGCAGATCAACGTTTCTGTTGTTGTCATGATATCTATCTATAGCCTATGCTTAAGGTGATTCCGCTTTGTCAGCCATGTTTGTTTTAACTAAAGTCTGTCCAGAGTGAAAGTAGGCCAAAATTCATATAACAACAAAGCTCTTATTGTAAAATGATGAACCATTTGAAAATACACTTCCAGGTTTATATTTTAAGGACAATTATAAACAAAAATAAAAATGATAACAATAAGAATATTTACCTTGAATGTGCTACATTTCTGAAGACCAAAAACATTCTGTTGCAAAGTTTTATGCACATTTCATGAATGGCAAAATCCTTTTAAAAGTCTGTTTTAGTGCCAACAAAAGCTATTTTTTTTGCAGCAAATACAAAAATCTTTCAAAACTTAACTCCAAATAAATCAGTATCTCGTGTCCTTCTAAGCACATGGTCTCCATTATTTTTTGTAAAAAAGTAGTGCAAGAAAACAATCATCATTTATAGCCTTATGAACTACAATTAAAATGAAAACACAATCAAACTTTAAAATCTAACCTTTTTATGTGTAACAGTGAAGTGTGTCATGTACACAAGATAGGTAAATGATGTTTATTTTCATGGTGCTACTTTTTTACACATGTCATGGATGCCATGTTTTTTCAAGGTCAGATAAACTACTTTCCTAAGATTTATGTTTTTTAAAGTTTTTTGTATTTTCTGCAAAAATAGCTTTTGTATGCACTAAAATAGACTTTAAACTGGATTTTTCCATTCATGAAATGTGCATAAAGATTTGCAACAGAATGTTTTTGGTCTTCAGAAATGTAGCCCATTCAAGGTAAATTTCTTATTGTTATCATTTTTATTTTTGTTTAAAATAGTCTTTAAAACATAGAATTGGAAGTGTACTTGCAAATGGCTCATCATATAAAAATGTGTAACAGGTTACCTTTTAAAATTTTAAATGAAACTAAATTACAATGGTTTCAATATAGGATACATCACAGAATATTAGGCACCAATCTACTTTTGCTTAAAATGGGTTTACGACAAGATGACTTGTGTACTTTTTGTCACACAGCCAGTGAAACTATACTACACCTGTTTTTTGACTGTAATTTTGTGAATATATTTTGGCAAAATTTAAAGACATGGCTGAACCAATCTTCCCCTTCGGTAAATGTTAATTGGTCTAAACCTGATATCATTCTTGGTAATAAAACAAATAAATCACTATCATTCTTGGTAATAAAACAAATAAATCAGTGATAAACCAGTTAATCATACTTGCTAAATACTATATATATATCAGAGTAAGATGAAAATGACAGTACCTGATTTTTCAACTTTTAAAAAGCATTTCTTTTCCTATTTTAAAGCAGAACAATTGGTCGCTGTCCAAACTTTTAATCTAAATAAGTTTAATTTAATTTGGGCCCCACTAGCATCACTTACACCGACACAGGACAGGTAGTATATTTGTTTACTTTATATATGCGTTTAATTAATGTATAACTTACTGATGTGATTTTTGTTTAAATCATGGTTTGCTTGACTTTTGGTTTGCTCCATCTTTTAAATGTTCAACAAGCTAGATAAAAAACATCCACCTGACACTCTTGAACCTTTATTTTTCTTATTTTTTTCTTCTTCAAGCTTTTAACATTCATATGATTATGTTAGAACTATGCATTTAACATCTTATATTGTTAGAACTATGCAAGAATAGTATCTGTCTGCTTGAGTTCATGTAGATAATTCTAAGATTTAAATTGACCCCTTAATGCATATGTTTTTTCATATTTTAGATAACTCTTTTGTATAAAAAAAATCAATCTGGAATGACAGGCAAATCATTATAACAAGGTATATATACTATAATAATTTTAACAAAGACAGTAGTCATTATTCATGACTGTTCAGAAGGCATATTTTTTTTTTCCTTTCCAGTAAATGGATGTAATATTCTCTCTAGCCATCTTTGTCTTCTTAGTTCTGTATAAGTAATAGATATATATCCTAATATCAACTTTTGTTTAATGTCTTTTATAGTGACTAAGGATTTTATATGATTATAATATATTGTATTACTTGTGAATGTGTAACCAGATCTCAGAACATGTTAAATTATCTATATATTCAGAAAAGGTTATATTGAATATTCATTTGAACTTAGACTTAGACTGTAACAATTTCAGAGAATAGTTTGTTCATATGAAAATCAATGTTCATTTTTGATTTTACGAGCTAAAAAAAAAACAACAAAAAACATTACTATATTCATTTATGGTAAAATAGAGAATAGGTCAAACATTAACTGTAAATTTTAAAGAAGTATCTGAAAATGTCTAATGTTTGTTCATATGCATTTAGAAAAATACTATAATTATGTAATGTACTTGTGAACTTATATGAATTTATATACTATTGTATGTCTTTGTGATATGTTATAATGTTTGTATGTGAAATCAGAAAATAAAGTTACAAATTAGTTAAAATCTTTTGCCTGAAATCTTCTTTATATTGACAAATTCAATCACTAATAGTATACTTGATATGCTGTGTGTAAATGTATTTCATGTACTACTAAAAAGGGAAATAACAAGTTTATAACCTAAGTGTCAAAAATCAAAACATTTATATCTATTTATAGCTTTTGAATTTATGTAACAGCAGAACTGCTTTCCGGTTCTCATTCATTAATATGACATGCTGCGAATCACCGACGGGGAAACCAATACAGAAATCGAAAGAGTTCTTGAATGCGGATTAACTTTAGCTGTTAATCGAAAGGATTTATTGCTCAAATCCGGGCCCATGTGCAAAAAAAATAGTAAACACAAATAGCTCCGCGCCTGTGGGCGCGGAGCAATAATAATCTCATAATATTACATGACAAGATACAATGCATATGCGATAACAATGTTTACAATGTGACAAATCATTTATCATTTAATTGTATTCTGCAAGCGTTAATTCTAAATTTGGCAACAACTATTGCAAAACACTATCGTAATGGATTTTACAACCCATGTTATCCTGAAACTATCCATATAATGAGATTTAAGAAATATCATAAGAAGATAAGTGTTAAAAAACAGGTTATACACTGAAATTAAGTATGTTTTACTTTATTCTTATGTCCGAAGGATTAATTTAGGTATGAAAACTATTATTTATATTCCTATGTGACATCATTTAACATGTTATGTTTTCATCATTTAAAAAATTAGACACAAGAACCTATTTTAAAGCTACAGTAAAAGAAACAAAACATATTCTTCTTCTTATAAATGTATGTAAATGCGTCAATGTTTGAAATCCAATGGACAATTTATTTTACTTAAACTATAATTTAATATCCACGAAAAAAAATGTCTAATTCTCTTAACAATTTATGATATAACATGTCTTATAATTTATGCCAAAATCGTCTTGCAAAATTATGTAAGCGAACTTCATTATTGGTTCTGAAGTAGAATTATAGAAATTGCTAAGCATTCATTTCATTTTCTTTTCTAATCAATGTTAGTATTATCACCTTATCATTGGTAACTCAGAAATCCATACTGAATAGATATACTTTTTTTACTTTTTTTGTGACAAAATTTTGTACATTATCTTCTTTATTTTATCATTTTTAGTATTATTCAATGCAAATAATTGTTTTTAGTGGTTTTGTTCCTTTTTATTACAGCTATGTTTACATAAACATGCATATTAATACAACATGTATTTATCTCTTTACATTTTTATTTTTTTTTGCCTTGAAATATAAAATAATTTAATATATGTGCATCTTTATAATAAGTGTGTTCTATCTTGAAGAGATCAACAAATTTAACGCCTATATGATAGCCATGTTAATTTGAAGCCAATAACTATAATACATGTTTCACTACAGAGACAATAATAATGTCTGCATAGTTGTCTGGAGCTAAATGCATCGGTTCATACCACTCATGCTTGAACAACCTTATGATAGAGTCAACAGATGTCTGTCAGTTTACCGCACATACTAATATGTGATTGCCTGGTGAGTATTATATGTGCATCCTAAATACATTCCTATTATAATAGTCATTATGTGTGTACACATATTTATATTACAAGCCATTCAGAGATGTTTTGAGAGTAACTACAATTTAGATTAAGGAGCAGTCGTGTACATCAATAAAAGTGTCAGAAAAGTTTTTAGGAAAAAACGTTAAATTTAAGTTTAAGTTTCATGTTTTATTTGGATTTGGAATATATGCTTTTTTTGACTCGTTGAATCCTTAAATTTATATATGACTGTCCTTACTGCTTGCATTTTGTAATGAATGGGCTTTTATTCTAAATGAATAATTATATCATAGAATTATTTATATATTCTTATTCGACTTGATCTACATTAATGAAAAATTTTATTCAGAATAACATGAAAATACTGTCACAAAAATGTAATAGGACACTGGATACATAAAAAACAATTCGCCATTCTTTTGATAAGTAGGTGTTATAACATTTTGTTGATACATAAAACCTTACTATCAATAGATATATATAAAAGTAAAATACACCAGCTAACACTGTATGAAAAATAATATTTGGAAATTTGTTTCCTCGAGTTATCAACAAGTGGTTATGGTGGTGAAATATGTTTAATATGCTTATCTGGTACTTAACTAATCATTATATAATATGTATTGTGTTTCTTCTTACAGGATGGTAGTAGATAAGTAGAAAAACAAGGTTTGGTAAATTCGTAAAAATTATACCATAATTGTTCTAATATTATTTCAATCGATTTGTTTTTCATGAAAGTCTAGGGTTCCTTTTTAAACTTATTTATCAAAGTAAGATAGTAATTTTGGTTTCCATTTTATCATTCACAAGGTAAACTGCTGAATATTGAATAATCTTTTAAATAATAAGATCGTAAATATGTTTTATATAATAACAATTTTAACAAACACTTTAACATTATAGCAAATGTTTCGTGGAAGTTTGAACAAATGTTGTGACATATTCAAATTGCATGTCTTCCAAAGATACCATTTTAGGATTGCAGATATTTAAGCTATAAATGCTACTATTTCGATGTTACTGATGAATGATTCAAAAATGTTTAATGGTTTAGAAGTATACTTTTGCTGTCTTTATTATTTTTAGATTTTTTTTAGTTTAAAATGTCCTTTCAAAGATAAATAACAGTATTCATTAAATATATTTCTTGAGATTATTGGTAACAAAAATCAATAAATCGATATAGTATTGTTTTATTAACGCTTATAGGGTACTTAACAAGTATTCAACTTCAGGAAAGGAATTTCTATTTTTTTCAATAAAATTTCCACTTATAAAATAACAAAACTTGCAAATAACCACGAGTACCACCAGAATGTTGAAAGTGTATAAATCACGTCAGACTGTTGTTTTTACTGTAGTTATGAAGTAAGCCACCTATTATACCAGATGCATTATACTTTGTTAATAATTAAACGGTGTTTAACAGGTGTACGAATCCTATACACTTTAAAATATGAAATACAGATGAAAATGTTCATCAACTAAACTTTATACATTGTATTTTGTACATGTAAAGGGGAATCTATGTTGCATTTTTTAGTATTTATCTATAGAATTGATACCGGGAAGAGCTTATATTCTTGCTGGAAGAACCTTGCACAGCATATTTGCTTTCGTTATATATTTATTTTTTGCATGTTTTCTATGCTAGGCATATAAATTAATGATTTCTTTCTATAGAAATGACACAGAGAAACAGAAAGTTTGTTAACCCCACTTAAGTCATGTTTTTTGTTTGTTTTAATTTGAAAAAGTTAATTGATAAAAAATGTAAATCAAATATGAAGACAAATATGAACATTCAAGTATATTGAACGCAAAAGTTAACGATAAAAGGACTTTATAGGACACACTATCGTTTAAAATTCTTTAACAAACATTGTATAAGTAATATAAATAGTATAATAATTCTACTATTCAAGGATGACATTATATGATTTGACAAATGTAATGTTCAGACATTTCAGTTTTGGCAATCTTCTGATGTCCAAAGTGAGTCTTAATCAGATTTAATAACCATATTTTAATGAAACTGTTATTTCAGACAGTTCAATCTTCAACAAACAAGAGAAATAAGGTGATATACAAGCGTCACGTCATGTTTTTGTAGGATATCTTATTATCTCATGAATGTTGATATTATTTGCAGTTCTCATGGGCATTAAATTAGTTGTTACTTTGTTACTGTACAAAACATTACTATTATTCATGACTTTTTGTTAACATGATATTGCAAAACATACTTATCTCTTACAGCAATGTTTTTTCAACATAAATGTTTCTTTTGTTTTTGTTTGTTACTTTTTTATATTGTAAATAAATTGTTTCTGTTGTTTTGACACAAAAAAGAAAGAGACCAATTTCCTATGTAAAACCCGATATTTACTTCCTCTTATATTTGACTAATTACTTCGTGACGATAAACATTAAACGAATAAACATAATTTCTAAATGCACGACATACATGCCGCCGAATCAAACATATTAAAAAATATATGTAGATATCATATGTAGATAAATACGCGGAAAATGTCACATTTCATGTCAATGGGTGCAAAGTGATTGGAAGACGGTGTAGAATTTATATCACTCACCAGTCACTATTGAAAAATATGAAATCATGATCGCGAATATTTATTTACCTTTTTGTAAATAATGATTTGTCAAACGTAACATCGTTAACGTCATGTCAGCATCTCATCCTTTATCATTTGTATGTAAAATAATGACTGACATTGAATTATTATATAAAAACGCAAATGGCATTAACTTGACACGTTATTTACGCAAACATGTTTTGTATATAATCTTACACTACATATAAGATACTACGTATACAACTCACAAGGAAAAGGATAATACAAGATGTGGAATTAAGACAGACAAATGAACTGGACTCAAAATTGTTAACAGTCCAGGCCATCTAAATTTAATTATCATGCAACTGTTAGTACCAATTAACTTCATGCTTTGTGCAAGACTTAAGTTATGATAACAGTTTCTTATTTTCTTCAAGGTTAACATTCAAACGTACTAAGTGATAAATAAAATGAAAATATACAGAAAGTATCTATGTCTGCCACGTTTATGAAACCCTAGCTGACTACAATTTTAGTCAATCGACTGTTTGTATGTATTGTTGTCTGGAACTGAATAATTACTAAATTCAACTCATGGTGGACATATTTTATGACTGACTTAACAGGTTACAGACAATGCCCTGAACATTTTAATGCGTATTTATCGTACAAGGTATACGTTAAACATTTCCATGAAACAAAATTGCTTCAATGTTACAGGAATATATTTTGTACATGTTTATAAGTTAAAGAAGTATTGCTGTGTACAATTTGATTTTATTTCTGCGAAATTAAATTTGAAACATGTTCATAATTTTATGATGACGTTGTATCACAAAGAAATGTTTACAAGCAAGAAATGAAAATATGTACCATATGATACTTTTCATGTCAGATTTGATAGCATCAGTCGTTTCCGTTTAGAAATCTAGTCTTTAGGCCTATAACTTTGCATTTACCATGCTTTAAAGAAATATTCAACCCTAATTTGTATTGATATATTGATATATCCAAAGTCATTAAAGCATTGAGCTCACATGAATCAGGTAACATGTAACTATTGTCTGAAACATTTTGGCATTTGTTTTCAAAATCAATGTTTTATATTTGTGTTTCACAGTTGAGCTCTTCTTGCGTAAGGTACCAAAACCATTCATAGGTAATAATAGATCAGCTCATAAGAGAAAGGAATTTCCTTTAAAAAGGGTATACATTTATTGTAGTGCAGTTTTATGGCGATTGTATTATATGTTTCACCTCTGAAGCGCTATAAAAATTGCTTTGATGACTGATGTTGCTTCTTTTATCTTCAACAAATTCCACTCGTCAAATGAAAAGACACTAACTGTACCACGATTCTACTAAAACCGTTTCGTTAATGATGGCTATGCATTTTCATTTTATCACTCATAATTGCTAGAGTAGCAACAAAGGTATTAAGATTATCCGATGTTGATGACTATGTTTAAGTGTATATATTTTAACACGCAAATGACAAAGACATATCAACAATCCAATTTCTTTTGACATTTTTAAGAATACTAATGAGACAGTAGAATAATATAACACATAATGAATAGCGTATCTTAAAGCTAGAGCTTTGACAAGGCTGTTTGGTTTACAAGATTTGTCTCACCACAAATGTAAGTTGTCCATAGTCAAACTACATCAGTCATTATTGATGTGTAATAATTGCTGATAATAATTCAGTTATTTGTGTAACACCTTCTGAAAGAATCTGCCGTTCCGTTCATATTATACTGGAATAGTTTGTACCTCAATATCAATTATAAATCTGTTAATAGATCTGTTCATCTTACAATAATATTAGAATACAATGATTATTGTCGTGACATAATCATTTTTTTTGGCAATTCAAGTAATTTTCTGAAATATAAAACAACAACAACAAAACTACCCCCACCCCTGCAAAAAAAATCTTGAAAATATTGCTGGTTCGGTTTGATTGCAACTGTTGATCGACCGTCATCACATTACATATTTTAACACCCCGATGCTTTATTTCATTTGTCTGCATTCAATAATGCAGTTACATGCATTGGCGTTCAGTTCGATATTGTGATAATTGATGCAATCAATGTGTGTTATATGAGTGTTATATGAGTGAAAGGCTAACTTTTGTTTAGAAGTCTTAGATTAATTAGAAGTTAAAACAGTTTTTGCTGTTCCAGCAAAGTTTGATATTTGACTGTTTCTCGTACAAGGTAAAGAAGGTATATCGTTATTAAGCATTTTCCCTGAGTATGCCTTAAGTAAGAAATGTTCATTTTTGTGCGCCATACGACTACGGTCTTTGGATAAAGATATTTGTATAATATTAGTATGAAAACATTCTCATTAATGAACATATTCTTCAAACAAAAGAAATCCCATATGTTCGTTTTGGTTCTCTGTAATAACTATATGTATATGTCAGTAAAAAGTTTACAGGTCTACATAGTTAAAAATGAATTTCGATTCTACATTCGCGTTGTAAAAGTGGAAAGGTTTTTATAATATGTATATATCAATTATTATAATAAATGTTTCATTAAATAATAGAAAATGTTCGCTTATACAGTGATAACGTACACATTACCCAAGTACTAACGTTGCATTATGCCTTTGTTCTGGTTCATTGCATAAATTCGTATATACAGCAAGGCACGCGTGTATTGTATATGCTAGAATTGACATAATGTCTTAACACTAAAATGTAATACCTTGCGGTTATACGTTGTATCATGTTCTGCTGCTAAATATTTGTTGGATTTACGTGTTCTTTGTCAAAGCAGTGTTAATGCAGCAACTTTTGTTATTGTTTAGTACACATTATGCAGGAGATAAGGTATATAACATTGATTATGTGGTTAATGAATTGGTTAAATTCATAACAGCGCAGTTTTGGCATCATTGAGTGCCGCATGGCCAAGACTTACCTCTTTTATTTATCGTTATTGGTCTATTATACAACATAAAACTGAGGGCTATAACATTCTATTGTTACGAAAATAACAATGGCTATTCAATATATCACCTTTCTGACGACAGTCTTTCAGCTAAATTTTTGATATGTTGATGCATATTTCCAGTACGAAAAAAGTGGAGCGCGCTGCTCCTCGGACAGCTTTTGTTATAAAAATGGACCAAAAGAAATTTAATGGTGGTCTCCACATAAACTTTCTACTACAAATCAAGTTGAATTATCAAAGGTCATCCTTAAGTCTAGTTATTATCTTGAAACACTTCTTTTCCATTTTCAGTAACAATAACCTTGACTCCAGGGGACCCAAAATCAACTAAAAGATATGTCTACACTTAAGCTTTCTTTACACAAAATCTGATTACAATATCTCATTTCTAACATTAGTTATCGACCGGAGACCCCTTTTTAAAATTAAAAACCTATGGTTGAAAACAGTAACATCCGGTCAGTTTTTCTGTATATTTTCTTAATTTTTTTATACATTATTTACTTATTCGAAAGAAACATTGATTTCTGTGTTCCTTTTCAGTTACCACTGCAGGAAAATTACAAAACGTGAAAAGAAAAGAAGAGGACATTTTCTACTACGAACAACTGATATTCCTTTTCAACCACTTTTATTACCAACAATGTAGCATAACAATTATATCGTATTCAAGTACAAAACAATCGCATTTTCCTTACATTTTATGAATTCTGTTCAATAAATGAGGCGATGATATGACTATTAAATATCGTTTAATTTTCGACAATTTCCAGTCGTGTGGTGTAAAGATGTTAAACGTTCTATAAATTTCGCATTTACTTCTCTTCACAAAGTTTTTATATAGCTGTCACAACCGCAGCCAAGTTATGCATATTGTCTGCTAATGCTGCAACCGCTGCCTGACAAATGTATTATTTCAATCGATCTGTGCTTTATGAACCTTAGATTTACAATACAGATTCTTGTTCTTTTTGACTTACTTGATAAATGATGATAGATATACAGTTTTATCTCTTTCTACTTGAAATCAATCATTCTTATCATATTATATTGCTACGGTGTAAAGTGTGAATGATAAGTGGTCATTGCGCGCGTTTACATGCTCGGAGTTATTGATACAAATCACTTTGATAATGCAACACGAGCATATCCGAAAGGAGTCAATATTAATCATTCATTAGTACATTATGATAAAGTATAATTGTGTCTGTGAAGATATATTCAACAAATAATGCAAGAAAAAACAGTCTCTATCGAGCTGGTACAGGAAACATCATTAATTTTAGGTCCAGAAATGACCATAAGTTAAGGAACTATCACAGACAAACCCTTTCTTAGTAAAGTGTAAACAAAAATTATTCGAAGAGTAAGGTTTTCTTTATGATATTCTAAAAATGTATTTAATAAGTGTAGCTTGGTACAAATCATCATCTAGATCACCATTTTCAATAGAAGATTTAATTTTTCTTAAGAAGTAGTAATAAATGCATTTTTTAGTTATCAAAATGATCTTCCTCAATATCGTACCTTGTTAGAACTAAACACTAAACTTCCAAGTTAAGAACTTATAATACGTTTTGATATTTAAATAACATATGGTTGAGCATTCATTTCCTTTTTGTTCAGAATCAAGTTAACACCTCTGCTAGGCGCTGGGTTTCTATCGTTTGAAGTTAAAAACACTCACTTATTGCGAGAGAGTGAATCAAATTGCAATCAGTTGTTTAAGTTATAAATGAAGATTTAAAAAGAAACATCTGTAAAAATAAAGTTGGAATTAAATACCTATCAAATGTATACTTAATTGCCATTTCTTATACGCATAAACGTCTAGCAACATTAAAAACAACAACTGTACCTAAATGTATTTGCTGCTTTTTTCTGCTGATATATATGGATTTTACTTTCAAACACCCTCCTAATAAAATCAACATATGACACGGTCTTTCAGCCGTATGATCGCCTTTTAAGATAGTAATAGTAAGTAATACACTGATATTGTTTTCATGTTTAAACAATTAATAATTTGTTGATATCAAATGGTATGTGCAATGTGGCAATTAACTTGTTTTAAGCCTCATTTGTGATTGATACACTCTAGTTATAATTCCACACTCTAGTTTAAAAATAAGTATAATATCTTACCAAGTTATGTCTAAAATAAAATGTAATGGCTATTAGTGTCACACCTCACGCATTTAAGTTTTTGTGTATTTCTTTTATTTTAGACAAAAACAAGCACAGGAAGAGTCTTTGACGTAATACCCGTTCATGGCGGCTGACCAAAGGCAGGAGGTACATGTATATATGAAGTGTCCTTCATGAAATATCAAAAGTGTAATACTTACTTAATTATTTTAATAATATCAGAACATTACATTTAAAATTACTCCAAAATCTTATTTCATCCTAATTTATGTATGCAGAGTTAAAGCAACAATTTGAAAATTTGATTTCTCTTGTGGATGTTTGTTACATATATGTGTCTGTTTCTTGCTTGTAATTACTACCTACAGTGCCTCATTGTATAACTCGGATTAAGTAGTAACATTTAATAATAAGCTCATATAAATTGGTATGTGAAATGTAAATTAATAAATGATCGCCTCCTCCTTAAATAAATTATAAACTAGTCTAAATAAAATTAAAAATGAACAATCGAATTTACCTTTTTTCGCAAAGCAGAATGAGTGGTAAGTTTTACAGTTTACAATCTTAACTTAGAATAAGGTGAACATATTATGATAAAAGTGTCAAAAAACTATCAAATATAGCTTTATTGCAACAGTATCCTGCAGTTTAATACTGAAAGTTTTATAGAGTCCGGAAATATCAGCCTATGGCGTTCATATTTATATTACCTGCTATTTCCTTATTATCTAGTTGGTTTTCAGGAACGGATTCGAGAGTGTTTCAATAAGTTTATAGCTTCCAACACAATCAAACTAAAATGAATTTGTATAAACTAATTTACGTATTAGATACATTTGTCATATCATTAATGATTAACTTTACAATATCATTTAAATATACATGGCATATGGTTCTATCAATGATTATAACATTCTCTGTTGTTTTTCACATTTAAGTATAAGGTTGTTCTGAATGTGAGGTCCAAAACGATGTAAACCATTGAATGAATACTTCAGAAAGAATCTGTTAATACTTTATTTATTTCACACATTCTTTAATTTCGCCAATTAACTTCTAGCGTTGCGCCACGTGATGTTCAATTAGAAATCACTATTGATTCGAATCTGATCTATTCAGTCTCGTTTTCATTTTCTGAGTCGAAATATCCATACAAAATCTATATTGTACTCGAAGTAACAAAGGTCCGTTTAAATGTTAAAATGGTGTGAAATATAGAAGTCTTTATTTTTCGTTGTCCCTTATGTAACAGATTAAATGAGTTAGCAATTTTTCATGTAATTTTGTTTCGATTAATGCTTCAAAGGAACACCCTTTATATAGATCTTTTTACTTCTATTGGACTCGTACAGAGCTGCAAAACCTACATTGGATTCAGTTAGTGCCTCGTCTAATGTAATTTAGTATAGACAAGATAGAAATTTATGTCACAATTCTTATCATCCCATGAATGCATATGTAATAACATTGTTTACAATGTGACAAATCATTTATCATTTAATTGTATTCTGCAAGCGTTAATCTAAATTTGGCAACATATTGCAAAACACTGTCTTAATGGATTTAACAGCCCAAGTTATCCTGGAACTATCCACATAATGAGATTTAAGAAATATCATAATAATATTAGTGTTAACAACCAGATGTATACAATGAAATTAAGTACGTTTTACTTTGTTCTTATGTCCAAATGATTAATTCAGATATGAAAAATATTATTTATATTCCTATGTGACATCATTTCACATGTTATGTTTTCGTCAATTAAAAAAACCTATTTTAAAGCTACAGTAAAAGAAACAAAACATATTCTTCTTATATTTGTATGTAAATGCGTCAATGTTTTAAATTCAATTGACAATTTATTTTACTTTAACTATAATTTAATATCCGTAAAGAAAAATGTCTAATTCTTTTATTAATTTTATGCGCTAACAATCGGTTTGCAAGTTATGTCATCGAATTTCTTCATTGGTTTTGAAAAAATTAGGCTTTGTACAATACAAAAAGTAGCATTCTTTTCTTTTTATTTAAACATTTTTTACTTTTTCAATTGTGGCGGAACTTTGTATATTATCTTTTTCATATTATCATTTTTAGTATTATTTAATGCAAATGAAATGTCTTTAGTGTTTTTGTTCCTTTTTATTACAGCTTCGTTTACATAGTTTAACAGTTTAATTTTTTAGCCTTACAATATGAAATAATGTGCATCTTTATGATAAGTTTGTTCTTTCTTGATCAAGGTACAGAAAGAGACCGACAAATTTAACGCCTATATGATAGCCAGGTTAATTTGAAGCCAATAACTATAATACCTGTTTCACTACAGAGACAATAATAATGTCTGCATAGTTGTCTGGAGCTAAATGCATCGGTTCATACCACTCATGCTTGAACAACCTTATGATAGAGTCAACAGATGTCTGTCAGTTTACCACACATACTAATATGTGATTGCCTGGTGAGAAGTATATGTGCATCCTAAATACATTCCTATTATAATAGTCATTATGTTTGTACATATCTTTATATTGCAATATTTCAGAGTTGTGTTGAGAAAAGCTACAATTAAGATGAAAAAAATTAAGGGGCAGACATGTTACATGTATCAATTAAAGTGTCAGAAATGCTTTTTGGAAACTTAAGACAAAGCGTTAAATTTTAGTTTAAGTATCATGTTTTATTTGGCTATCGAATGTATGTTTTTTAACACGCTGAATCCTTTAAATTATATATGTCTGTCCTTACTGCTTGTATTTAGTAATGAATGGGTTCTCATTCTAAATGAATAAGTTATATCATAGAATTTTCATATATTGTTATTAGACCTGATCTGCATTAATCAAACATTTGATTCACAATAACATGAAAGTACTATAACAAGAATGGAATAAGACACTGGATATATAATAAGGTAATCAGCCATTATTTAGATAAGTAGGTTTTTTATACACAAAACCTTAATTACTATCAATATAAAAGTAAAAAGACCAGCTAGCACTGTTTGAAAAATACTATTTGGAAATTGTTTCCTCGAGCTATCATCAAGTGTCTATGGTGATGAAATATGTTTAATGTGCTTATCTTGTTCTTAACTAATAATTTCATAATATGTGCTGCGTTTCTTCCTTCAGGATGATAGTAGATAAGTAGAAAAACTTGGTTTGGTAAATTCGTAAAAATTATACATAATTGTTTCAATCGCTTTTTTCACAAAAGTCTGGTGTTTCTTTTTTAAACCTATTTATCAAAGTAAGATAGTAATTTTAGTTTTTATTTTATCATTCACAAGGTAATACGCTGAATATTGAACAATCATTTAAATAACAAGATCGTAATTTCGTTTTATATAATAACAATTTTAACAAACAATATAACCTTCATTAAAGTGTTAACAAATGCTGTGACATATTCAAATTGCATGTCTTCCATAGATACCATTTTAGGATTGCAGATAATACGAGTACTACTATATTAAAGATAGAAATGCAACAATTTCGATGTTACTGATAAATGATTCAAAAATGACAAATGGTTTTAGAAGTATACTTTTGCTGTCGGTTATATTTTATGAAATTTACTAGTTTATTAAATAAAATGTCTTTTAAAGATAAATAGCAGTATTTGTTTCATATATTGCTTGAGTTTATTGGTATTAAACAGAAATCAATACATCGATATAGTGTTGTTTTATTAACGCTTTTGGGGTACTTAACAACAATTCAACATCATGAGACGGATTTCTTCTTTTTTCAATAAAAATTCCACTTGTAAGATAACAAAACTTGCATAACTAGTTTGTGTAATAACCACGAGTACCACCAGAATGTTGAAAGTGTATAAATCACGTCAGACTGTTGTTTTTACTGTAGTTATGAAGTAAGCCACCTATTATACCAGATGCATTATACTTTGTTAATAATTAAACGGTGTTAAACAGATGTACGAATCCTATACACATTAAAATATATGAAATACAGATGAAAATTTTCATCAACTAACCTTTATACAAAAAAGTCATTTTAATTTGTACATGTAAAAAGGAATCTATGTTGCATTTTTTTAGTATTTATCAAGTATTTTATAAAATTGATACCGGGAAGAGCTTATATTCTTGCTGGAAGAACCTTTGCACAGCATATTTGCTTTTGTTGTATATTAATTTTTTTGCGAACTGTTTTACATGTTTTCGAAGCATTAAGTTAAAAGATAGAAATATAAATTGGTTATTTCTTTAGAAATGACACACAGAGAAACAGAAAGTTTTTTAATCCCTTTTAATCCTGTTATTTTTGTTTTAATTTGTTTGTTTGGGTTTTACGTCACACCGACACAGTATAGGTCATTTGGCGACGTTCCAGCTTTTACTGGTTGAGAAAGACCTCAGGTGCCCTTCCGTGCATTATTTCAGGCACGAACGGGCACCTGAGTAGAACCACCGACGTTCCGTAAGCTAGCTGGATAGCTTCCTCACTTGAAAGAATCCAAAGTTTCTGTCGGAATTCGAACCCACAGCAGTGAGGGGCAAGTGACCTTAACCACTCGGCCACAGGCGCCCCGTTTTAATTTGTAACATGTGTTAGTATAAAATGTAAATCATAAGATAAATAAGACAAATATGAACTCTCATGTATATTGCACGCACAAATTAACGATAAAAGGGCTTTATTGGACACTCCATCGTTATAAATTCTTTAACACACATTGTATAAGTATTATAAATAGTATAATAATTTAAATATTCAAGGATGATATGTTTTGATTTGACAATGTAATATTCAGACATTTCAGTCTTGGCAATCTTCTTATGTCCAAATTGAGCCTTTTAATCAGATTTAATAACGATTCTTCTAATGAAACTATTATTCCAGATAGTTCATTCTTCAATAAACAAGACAAAATAAGATGATATACAAGCGTCACGTCATGTTTTTGTAGGATATCTTATTATCTCATGAATGTTGATATTATTTGCAGTTCTCGTGGGCATTAAATTAGTTGTTACTTTGTTACTGTGCAAAACATTACTATTATTCATGACTTTTTGTTAACATGATATTGCAAAACATAATAATCATTTACAACAATGTTTTTTTTCAACATGAATGTTTCTTTTGTTTTTGTTAGTTACTTTTTTATATTGTAAATAAATTGTTTCTGTTGTTTTGACACAAAACAAGAAAGAGGGTAATTTCAACCATGTAATACCCGATATTTACTTTATCTTATATTTAAAACAGAAAATAAAGCAAATCAGTAAAAGTACGTAAATACATGAAAAATGTCACATTTCATGTTCAATGGGTGCAAAGTGATTGAAAGACGGTGTAGAATCTATCACTAATCAATCACTATTGAAAAGTATGAAATCATGGTCGCAATTATCTTTTTGTAAATAATGATTTGTCAAATGTAACATCGTTAACGTCATGTCAACACAAAATCCAGATATAAGTGCATTACCTTATCTTTTATCATGTGTATGTAAAATGACTGACATTGAATTATCATGTAAAAACGCAAATGGCATTAATTTGGCACGTAATTTACGCAAACACGTTTTGTATATAATCTGACACTACATATAAGATACTACGTATAAAAATAATATAGGAAAAGGATAATAAAAGATGTGGACTTAAGACAAACAAATGAATTAGCCTTTAAATTGTAAACAGTCCAGGCCGTCTAAATTTAATAACCATGCAACTGCTAGCACCATAAACCTCATGCTTTGTGTAAGACATTGCCAAGGATAAGTTAGGACATCAGTTACTTATATTCTTCTAAGTTAAGATTAAAACGTCTTAAGTGATATATAAAATGAAAATATCTAAAGAAAGTTTCTATTTCTGCCACGTTTATGAAATCCTAGCTGACTAAAATTTTAGTCAATCGACTGTTCACGTATTGATATTGTTGTCTGGAACTCAATACATCACTTAAAGGAACAATATTTCGTTATTTAATCTAGTCTTTTAGACCTGCAACTTTGCATTTACCATGCTTTCGAATACATTTGGAAAGACATATTCAACCCTAATTGGTATTAATATATTGATGTTCAAGCTTTGAGCTCACATGAATCAGGTAACATGTAACTTTTGTCTGAAACATTTTGGCATTTGTTTTCAAAATCAATGTTTTACATTTGTGTTTCACAGTTGAGCTGTTCTTGCGTAAGGTACCAAAACAATTCATAGGTAAAATTAGAACAAATCAGCTCATAAAAGAATGGAATTTCCTTTAAAAAGCGTGTAAATTTATTGTAGTGCAGTGTTATGACGATTGTATTATATGTTTCACCTCTTAAGCGCCATAAAAATTGCTATGATGACGGATGTTGCTTCTTTTATCTTCGTGAAATGAAAAGACACTAAATGTACCACGAATCTACTAAAAAGTATTTCGTTAATGATGTCTGTGCATTTTCATTTTATCATAATTGCTAGAATAGCAACAAAGGTATTCATATTATCGGATGTTGATGACTATGCTTTAGTCTATATATTTTTAAGACGCAATTGACACAGACAAATTTTCAATTTAAATTGACATGTTTTAGAAGGCAATATGATATAGTATTGTATACATTTCTCTAAGACAATATGATATAGTATTGTATAAATTTCTCTTAAACAATATGATATAGTATTGTATAAATTTCTCTAAGACAATATGATATAGTATTGTATAAATTTCTTTAAATGCTTTCAACTTATCATAGTTATATTGCCTTTGACATGAGAAAATGTTTCACCTTGATATTTGAAATGCTAAACAATCTTAATTGGAGGCAAAATACTCGACTAAGATGAATTGAGTTGTAAAATACATATCTCTTTCTGTCTTTAATGATAATCGTTCCTTCGTGTCTTTAGTTAATCAAATTAAAAGTAAATGTATACAGTTATCTTGAACTATATTGACAGATACAATATTAAAAAAATGCCAAATTAATTATATCGTTCAATCTCATCATAACAAAAGTATATAATAGAGTTCCTTACACTATACTTACTTAAGTTATGAATCTCATACTTAAAGTTTTGAGCATTCGTTGCCTTATCTTTGTTATATCAAACATATGGCCTTTTCTAAAGGCTTGATTTCTGACATTTTATCTTCTGACATTTGAAGATAAAATCGATACTTTATTGCACAAACCTGAATAATACCAGACATCGCTTATTTGAATTATAAACTAAAATCTCGAACAATGACATTTTCGTTTCTCTTTTTGTATTATGTGTTGATTATGCTTTAAAGAATAAAATAAAATATTATGCATAGCGTATCTTAAAGCTAAAGCTTTGACAAGGCTATTTGGTTAACAAGATTTGTCTCAACAAAAATGAAAGGTGTTGGTATTCAAACTACACCAGTCTTTATTGATGTGTTATCTGAGTAGTTATGTTTTCAGAAAAAATATTTATTTGAGAAGTCTTATTAATACAATATATAAATCACGAATCATAGGAATACATTTGACAATGGTATCGTGGTATTAAAGAACATAAGTACAGTATAATGTTTTGTTTTGTAGAAACAGCTGAAGATGAAGTTTTATGTGTGCACGACACCTTCCAGCTTTCAATATTACAGAAGATACACCTTTTTGTTTTAATGGAAATCTCTTGTTTTTGAAACTAATTTAGATCTTATCTGAACATTGTATCAGTCGCTGGTCTATTTACGAATGTACTTTATTTATGGTAGCTTATTTTTCATCTTTACATGTTGTACCAGTGAAAGAAATGATGCTAGTTCTATATTGTTCGCATTCATACAGTTTCATATCACAAGTTATATATATCTAAGATATATTTATATATACTGTTATTTCTTATCCTTCAAATATAACACAATGATTAAACAGTCTATTCGTTTGCTTCTGTGTTAAAACCGAGTGATCACGAGATACAAATTTGTTTTGATTACGATTAATTTCATACATTTTTCTTGCTGATTTTGTTGTGATTTGCATTGAAGTATATACAAAATGCCTGGCTCTTTCCTTCATGATGTCATTATATCTTGATGTTATAGAGCTTACTTAGAAAAAAATTTATCCATGAAATTGTATTCTTTTTACTCTGTATTACATGCATGGTATTTTCATAAATTCACTTTGATAAAAAAAAAACCTGCTATTTTTTATGAAATTATCTCAAATCTAACAATTATCTATTATACCCACATCCTCATCATCAGTAAAGAATTAAGTAGGTTGGAATTACGTTATTTTGACCTATATTTCAATACATTAGAAAGATGTGAAACGATATGGGTGTCATCTCATGCGATTTAGCAAACAATTACACATGTTTCCGCTATTTCGAGATACTAATATATTTTGAGCCAACATTCATCATAATTCATTGGCTAAAATAGATTATAAAATTAAATGCACATGCTTACTGTCAAATGTTACCTGAAAAAGTTTAAGAAATCTTTAATGAATTACAGTTTTCCATTTTATATTTGCACGAAAGCTAATTATGTTAAAATTTGTGGATATACGATTAGTTTCTTTAAGACGAACTGGTGAAGCCGCTATTTACTACAATTTGCTATTTAAACCCTCATACACCAATAGTATTTGTTATACTTATAAATCTTTCGGTGATTCTTACAGTTGTAAATTCTGATTTTTAGTTTGAAATGCCATTTTTTATTCCTGAGAGGAAATATTTTCCAAGCATCAAATGTAAAAATACATGATTATTGAATTTCATGATTAAGTAAGACACCATTTTGCTCTAAATTTATATAAAAAATAGTTTAGTCTTATTTTCGTGTTAATGTTGAATTCTGCTTAAGCCGGTGCTAGGGACGTGGACGGTAACTTTCACTTTCCAGTACCGTCCATGAACAGGCTCAATCAAACCGAGCCTGCAACATTTTCAATTTTGTCGTGTTGAACATTCTTTAGGGATTCTGTATTTCTCTATTTTATGTCACAAACACCATTCTTTACTTACAGCATTAAAGCCTGACATATTTACTATCTACCCCATTTGATGTTTTATTACTGCTTACTATGGTTATTGTAAGTTACAACGGCAGATCCAAATGTGTCTGGAAACTTGTACTAAGAAAGAAATCAAGGGGCGATAGTGTATATATTTGATTACTGCTGCTAATACTATAAACATAAACATCTAGATTTGCAAACGTCAACATTGGCTGGAAGTGTATACAGATCCAAATATCATATTTGCATTTTAAATAACCTGCATTTGTTGATAAATAAAAAACTCTCTTTTAAGTTCACCGACGTTGTCTGATAATATTGGTAAATTATAATGGGCCAGAAAATTTATATTGATATAAAGTTCACAAGCTTTTCAGAGGTGTAAGAATTTTGAAAATCGGAAAAATCAATCGCAATTAACTAAGATTTTAAAAACGAAGTTATTTGTTTGATTTTACCTTAAGCAAGATTTATAAGTAAGATTAATTTTACTCGCAGATAACTCTCAATTCGATATTCCTTTGTTATGTAGGAATTGTTTATGGGTGTTTTAAAGATTTTGTAAAGGTCTACCTACTGTCGTGATTTACTTCACCAAAACATGTTAATCGTAAAAAAATGATAGCTTTGATAGTCTGGTTATTTTACATTATGTTATGTTTAATTATGTTTTTATTGTTATGTTTCATATGATTTACTTCATTTAGCCAGACTGCTTATAAATTTATAACGAAGTATCTGTTAAAAAAAAACCCAGTTTAATGGACGCAAATAGTATCACACTTTTATATCTACAGGCGAACTTTGCTTTGTCAATGTCTCTTGTTGTTAAGCTAATATCTATGTACGCTGTCAACATATTACTTATTTTGATAGTAAAATTGATTGCAAAATGAATTTCATATGTTTATTAACTAAGTAAGATACTGTATGGTAATACCAGTTTCAGGGAACAAAGATGAATGTTACGAATCAGTAAGCTGAATGTTTAGTCGCTAATTGGCTTGTCTCGTCACGAGACATTACCTCTGCATTTCATGACGTGCCAACTTCCTTCAAAAACTCTAGTTGCACAAGTTACCTGTTTCCTGATTAAACACATACTGTAACAAAATAGTGCAATAGTTTTTGTTTTGTAGTGAGAGCATTTCAGAAACGTGTGCAAATCTGATGTATATCTGTTTCTGATCTTTTGTTTATTTGATTATTGTATTTTAAAAAGTCTTAAATGCCAGATTTGTAAACGGATGTTATTTTAAAGAATATAAACGGTTCCTATTGAAAAAGAATACTTATGATAATGAAGCCGAAACTTGCCGCTACAATGTCTTTATATGCCATATGTACTATTGCTAAACGGGTACTTGTACAAACTGTTTCATGTTTATAAAAAAAACAAGTATTTATACCATCAGCAAGTTGATCACAAATTTGAAAAATAAGAATTACAAAATGCGATCAAAGGAGTGTCAACATCTTAATCTTTAAAACCACTTGATTATTTAAGACAATTAATTTTAAGTGCAGTTCTAATGCAATGCTTATTTTATTTCATATATATAATTGAATTTCTTATGTCAAACTCATAAGTGTTCTTTTGATAAATTAAGAAAAAATGCACATATCTGTTACTCAAATTAATTATGTACTTATATCCTGTGGAATCTCGACAACGATCAAATATTGGTTCATTGTTACGACATTCTGAATTGCATTGTTTATAAATTAATTATTTCTTAAGTTTATAAATTAATAACTTCTTCTGTGAACGCCTGTTCGTGGCATATGCTTTATTTTATATTTTATTTCTACAAAATGATTTGAGTCAGGAGAAAGCTACATGTGACAAAGATATCACTGTCTGGAAAATGTGTTGATCTAATCTCTCTATAATAATTCGGTGCAATATTCTTTTATTTGCTATAAACCTTTATATTTATTTATTTATAAACATTTCCTGAATTTGCGTAACTTGAATAAATAAAGGTACAGAATATGTTTGGGAAGCTGCGTTCCTTATTACTGGTTTATTCTTATCAAAGATGCAAGGCTTTTAATGACACTATGAAAACATACTGTATTTTTACTGTAGTGTGTAGAGTTTAAAACATAACAAATCTTCTTTGTGAGTATTCAAAAAAAGTTTATTTTACATTTGAAAAGGAACTGTATCGTTATTATCAGTTTTCTTTTTCAAATAACAAATTTGAGCATTATATATCTTGAAGCTTACAAATTATAATATAAGAACCAAAGATCATCAAGAAACAGGTTAGCCCCGATATGATCTAGATAGTTATAATTTTAAAAACCTGAAAGCATTACATTTTTTCAAACAGGTTTTTGATTGTATCGGTATGATATATTTGACAATTAACAGACATTCCATACTTCTTCCATCTTGATATAATGTCAGGTTATCTTTTTAAATGTTTCAAAAAAATGTGATAAGAATGACATGGAGGTCATCTTGATAACGTCTGGGGTGTTAATCTTAATATTGGCACACATTGTTATGCAATCGCATTTACCTGTCACAGTTTGCACGGTTTGCATTTTTGTTCTTAAAACTGAAATTTATTTTTACTGTTTAAATAGAAAGTAATTTTCTTATTGTAAGAAAGTCGATGTTTTTATGTGTGATAATGTAAGATAATTATTATATATCGATTTATATGAAATATGTACTACATTCAAAACCGCATTGTTCAAAGGTTAAACATGTAATTAAATGATACCAGCCCTTACGTAATTCTAGGCATAAGACAACTTATGATAACTGTTATAATAACCTCTACCTATAATATTGCTCTCTCTCTGAGAACGGAAATACTACTTCTAATCTCTTTCTGAAATATTTGTAATAAAACGATAATAAATCTAATCCGTTAAATAGTTTATTCTTAAAACAATATTAGACTTATCGGGATAATAAGTTTATTTTGCAATTAATAAAGATTTTGTTCATGTGCCTCAGCTGTTTTATTTAATAATTTCATATCATTTAATATCACACTTAAATGTATAGTAGTCATAAAACGTCACAGCAGCGACCCTGTATGGTTTGAAATTTCGGTTTTGTAAGTATACTAGTAAGGACTTCCTACCAACAAAAAATCAGATTGTTTTATCACTTTTACAAAATTGTGTTCATTTTTCTTGCATTTCTTATATAATTGAAATTGGTTTACATCCACATATATTGCTCTTGATTATATTTGACGTATACCAAGCGTTGTGTCTTTGATGCCATCAAATTTTGTTGCGAAAAATACCTTAGAAATAAAGATAGCATTTCCACAAGTTGTTTTTAATATTTACAGTTACATTAGGGTAAGTAGACATACTTTATCACACATGTAGATCAATTCAAGTTATTTAATCGCAAATGCATTTTTTTAAAGTAATCTAACTTACCATTTTTGCGCATCAATTCAAAGTTGGAAAGGTATTGTTATTTGTGAATATGATTAATCTTGTTTATCTCTGCTGAAAAATTATACACTTGAGAAATCTTAGTCCCAGGTGGTTAGATTAGATAATACTTGATAACAGACACAAAAAACATTGTTGACTACCCCGGGGCGTAATCATGAAAACCTATCTCAAACAAGTGGTTTGCATTATCCGGTGATATCTAATCACACGAATCATAGAAACGTCATTAGATGCATGTTTCAGTTTATTTTTAGGAAAATTATAAAGTTTATCTGGATAAAATTGTCTGAAATTTTGTTATTAAAAGAAAGTTTCACATGACGTTTTACACAACTAATATTTATATCGCTTTCTTTCCTTCTACATGTTTTTTTTTGTAATTCATTGAAATGCAAGAAAGACTGTTTGGTATGTGTTTTTGATTAATATGCCAAGATTTTTTATATTGTATTACGTCATATCAAATTATAAAGTCCAGGATTGAACTGTTAACTCTGCATACATCTGTCTGAAAAATTGTTTAAACCAATACCATTGTTGTTCTCCTTTTGCAACTTCCTTTTTATTTGCTATATTCATAGGGTTTATCAGTAAGCCTTTTACGAGAAATTATTCAGGTTCGAGAAAGTAGTACAAATGAAATCGTTTTTGAAGATTATATTTTGATAACTTATTTTAGAAACAATTAATTGAAGATACTTCAATAGCAGAAAACTAATACAGTACGTTCGCTATTAAAAGAATACATCACGGACCGAAGATGTGGAATCTTATATATGCTTATATTAAAGATATTTTACTTTATATTCGAATTAAATATTTGGATCTTTACGTAATATTCGCCGCATTTTTTTTATTTCCCGAAGAGGAATTTTTCATGCGGTTCTGTTCATTAGGGTCAAGCACGTGTTTTGTCTTAAATATGCTTTATCAAAATTACTAGTTGTGCCAAGGATTTTGGCATTTACTTTATTTTTTTATCACAAGTTATAAATCTCAGTCATAAAGGAAAGATAAAAACTGTTATAAAAGTCATCATGAATATCATAAATAATCATAAATAATCTCTTTCGTAATTAAACAGACAAATTAATTTTGATACACCTTCTTTACTCATTTTTTTCTTCCTTTAATATATCGGCATTGAGATTGATGAGCTTAATTGTTAAATAGTTAATTACTGTATAAATTACCGAAAACAAGCCGTCAGCAGACATATGTTTTTAATTTTAACAAACAGATGAATAGTTCCCCTCATCTTACCTTCATTTTTCATTGAATAACGAGATACTTAGATAGTCATAAAGCATGTTACATTCCTTATTTTTTGTTATTCTTTTCTTTTACTTGCATCTGGTCTCGACTTCCTGGGAATTAAATATTGACGTAAGTCTTTTGGCCGAATGAAATATTGATATTCAATTTAATTTTTAAGCAAACAGATAAAAACTTATTTGCTTGTATTACAATAATGCATTGCAAGCAATTTCAATTAAAGATTTTGAGTAGCGAATAAGTTCAATTTGATCTTAAACCGAATCTTATGACGAAATTATAGTAGGAAAAGCACAACCTTTTATCGTATCTCGTAATATTTAACGTCCAATTTTTGTGAAAAAGACAAGCTACATTTTGTTTTTGCAAACCTAAACAATACATTGTAAACAGTTGATGATCAGGTGACCGAATGAATATTTTTTACTTGACCTACAACTAGCCTTATGTAATGTGTTACTCAAGGACAAGTCAAAAAGAGTTTGTTCTCGTTGCAAATGGTATTGCAGTAAATGATTTCTTGCTTATCCTTTCCTATTGAAATAAACCGTAAAATTTATGGCCGTTGTTAAACATTTGATGCATTGCTACTTTAAAATGGGATATTTCTTCTGATATATTCTAAACTTATATGCAGAATAAAAGCGTCATTGCACGATGGAACAGTGGCATTGTAGATACCAAAGTTATTATTTAGAATGTTTAGAACGAATGGAATACAAACATATATCGAAGGGAATTGTGAAACACTCTCCGAAAAACTGCCTTGTATTTTTTAGTGAATTTATAAACTACTTTTTATTGATTTTGTTTGAATCACAAAAATAAATGAAAACTGTTTAGGGTTTGAGGGATGTCGATAAATCATATACAGTAACAAAAACGTTTTTACTTCAATGTTGAAATTATTTGTACATAATCTGAAACAAATCTTTGCTCAATTTTGAACAAATTTTCTATAGTGATTATGATATCACGAATGTTGAAAGAGTAATGACGGCGAAACGTATGCGTTCCTGAATTGTGCCATTGATTGATTACATAACTTACATCTGGAAACAGCTGGTTACGTTAAGTGCCTTTTGCAAAAACAGCTTATTATCATAAATATAATTTCAAGAAATAAAATTATTTGAGTAAATCAAAAGAAAACTACATATCACCACTTAACTAGAAGCTCTGTACAAATTTTTGAATTTATATTTAGCATAACATATATAATAGAAAATTACATCCCCTTTTTACTCTAAATTTATTTTTATGATTTGTGAAAACACCTTGCATGCTTTATCAATAATATCAATCAATTAAAAATTTGTCCTTACCATAACATACTTACATAAAGATAAACATTCGTTCGCAATCATGCGATACATATTATAATTATATAATCTAAACATAGCTGAAATTTCATTGGACTAAACGGTTGTCAACAGAACAAATTATAAAACCATATTCACAGAGTGTAGTATAATAGTCACTAGATGAATTGGATTTTCCAGATCTAAAAAATATGAGACTCATATTTAAAAGCCATACACTATAGACTTTTAATCGCACGTGCGCATAAAACTACAATTGTTGCAATTTGTTCTTTGTGGCATATTTCTTATATTTTATCAGTTAAAGCAGTGACAATACTGATCAAATAGTGTTACAGTGATACATTAACAAGTGACAATATTAATACATTTTATGTCTGTAGTCATGAAGTTTAGTCTTAAATTATTAAGCTATGAGCTACTCGTTTGTAGTTGCAAATATATTGTGTCAGTTCAAAGCGTAATACCATAAATACCTTATATACGTTATAGTGCTTTAGACATAAAAGTTTTATAGATATCATTTTTATTGCATGTACTGATAAAGTGTTATTTTGAAATGTAATAAATTACCAATTAATACCGAAAATCTTAGATAGATATTATCAGTATAGTAAGCAGTTTATTTCTAAAATAAATCCAATAAAGCCACATACTAATCGCATAACGATTCTTGAAAATGTAGGAGAGTCCTACAAAAAGTCCTGGGCTTCAAAGATATTCGTAAGGTTAAAAAAGGTACGTATACGTATTTGATAACATGTGTGTTATATTTTAACATTGGATTATTTTAATGCACACAATTAGTATGAATTTATATTGCTGGTATTCATAAATCAGAAGACAGACGGAAAGTCATTCTGAAAAGTAGAATGCACATTAGATACCTTTGTGCCAGGTAAGGTTCGCATTTTCTGCGTAAAGAAAGCCATGCATTGGGTCGTTTGAAAACTCAGATAAAATGTAGCGAAAAGTCTGATATTTTCACTTTTAACCAGTGATAAAACACACGTTTGATTACAACCCCATCCTAAAGAAAAAGGCTGATAATGGCAAAGTGACATTAAAAGGGTATTACGTTAAATTTTCCTTCATTCTAGACTAGAGTACTTTAATCGCATTGTCCATCTGGTCAGATGGTTGGTCATATGGTATTGGTTGGCAATTGAACAAGTACTTAAGAACAGTTATATAAGAAAGTGAAAATAATTTTTCAATCAGGAACGCTAGGGGAGTACCTAGTCTCGTTCTTTCAAAACAACAAGTGTGACATTGTGTAGTTATCAGAAAAAAGGGCATAGTGTTTTGCAGGACTTAACACTTACCACAATAAGATCTTTTTTATTTCTGATATTCATCTTCAAGATTTTATTAAATCAATAATATACAGTACTTTTTCAAGCGAAAGTCTCACTTTTACTACAATAAATATATAAAAACAGTGTTGTTCAAAATGATATATTGATGCGATAACTTTTCAACAACAAAAAGTTTTATATCATTATGACTTATCTTGTTGATCTAAACTGTTCAATTATACACTCAAGAAAATTTAGATCCCAGGTGGTTAGATATATGTTATCCTTGATAAAAAGATAGACAGTACAAACATAGAAACACCCTAGGGAATTATCTAGGTAACTTATCTTCAACAAGTGCTATTGTTTTTTTTCAAATGATTTAAACCTCGTACGGCCACGTAAAACAAACATCATAAGCATATATTGAAGAATTATCACAACATTTTAACTGTAAACAAATAAAGTAATGTTGAGGTATATCCTTGATCAAATCATAATCAATTGTATGGGTAAGAAGCTTTATAAAAAAAGTTTCATATATATAATTATTAAAAAATAAATGCAAATAATACGATGTTAAGACGGTAAATTATAACGAACTTTTATTCATTATTATCTCCAGGAAGAATTCAATGTATGTTCGCATGCTCACTTTTCGTCATATCACTTTACAATGTTTTACAAAAATGCCAATTCAAATTTCTAAATGAGATAAAGTAATAAACATATTTAAGGATGTGTTCAAATGTGTTCATTTAATGTCTTACACAATAACAGTCTTGATTGTGATTTTCAAATAATCTGTAAGACAAACAGAAAAGTTTAAACATATCCAAACACGTTTTACAAGGTGAACAACAACATCTATAGTGATAGCTTCGATGAACATTCATTTAAAGCCTTTGTAATTTGACATTAAGAGCCGTTTGATAAACTAAATAGGAAGAAAATTATGGTGGCATGCTTAGACATTTGTAAATTTTAAATATAACTTATTCAGATTTTAAGTTTTAAATCAGCATATAACTCGGAACAAAAAGTTCGGTTCAACAACCTGTAGTGATATTGAAAATCAATTCTTATGTCGTTTTATTTAAATTTTCATTCCTACTTACTTTACACTGTGAAAAGGCAATCAATTAAGTTGTATTCTGCATTCAATGCATTTACTTCAGATGTTTTAGTCATCACGATAGCACAGTTCTATACATTTTAAGATTAAGAAACAAGTATTATTGAAATGAAATAATTATACCTGTAACTTTGCCAAAGTAATTCATTCAGAAATATCCTATCAAAAATCAAAAGAAATAGACCTGCGCCATTTCTACTTATATTTTCCAGGTAAGACATATTTATCATATTATTTTTTCTTTAATCAAAGATAAATCTCAAACACACTTCAGCCACAAAGATCTGATATCAAATGATATTTTTACCAGACAATTAATGAAATCTTGTTCTTGTTTCTTTTTATTTCAACAGATAATCAGATGAAGTCAAGTAAACTATCAATAGAACAATGTTGCGTAGGTATGATAAGAAATTATTGATGAATATTGAATGGAAACTGTCTATAATTAAAAGGAAAGGAAACTTGTCTTTATTTATATGATATAACATAGTTAACAAAAGCGTTTCAAAGCACCCAAAAGTTAAAACAAGTTAAAACATCTTTAAAAATGCTTTAAGCTAAACACTTTATGAAACTTTTCGTATGAGAAGAAACTTATGTATTGTCACAATTCGATGTGTATATAGTGAAAAAATCGGTTAAAAAAAGAGTATTAAAGCAAGTTTGTAATCCCTGCTTATGTATTATAAGTGTAGCCACCATTCTTAGCGTACTTTTTGTTTGAATATGGCCCTGGTTAAATTTAAATTAAAACTAAGTAGACGATAAGCAAAACATTTACCACTGCTTCCAAAAATAAGTTTTCACGTATATCTTTAACAATTTGAAATACAACTGTTCATCAATCGAGCATTTAAATAATCGTAATTATGCAAATAACATGCACAGTTATATAAATTTTAAATGTTATAGTTTATTTAACATTATTTGTTATATGAATGATTTGAATATAATTGTATCATTTTTTATGAAATGTACAATGTACTTACATTGAAAGCAAGCGCATTTCCCTGTTCCTCAGCTTGGTATTCCAAAACAAATACATTCCATTATTATATTGCAAAAACACAAAAACGGCATTTCCGATTTTTTATATAAAAAAGTTAACACATTCAGACACTTTTTATTGCCATCACATTTATTATTATAACTATAATTATAATTACAGCATAGAAATTTATTGATATGCCATAAAGCAAAATACTCCACAAAAATTCAATTTTATTAGGCTCAGCACACCTTTGATAAATGCAATAAATTCTAAAAGAAAGTAAACGAACAAATCGGAACGAAAATGCTATTTATATATTAAACACATAGATGGTTTATCAGCGTTAGAAACTAGGTAAATATACAGGTGAGCAGATTAGAATTAGACCATGATATACCTGGAACAGTGGTGTATAATATGTTTTCTCTACACTGTTAATAATTGCACAATATGTAACAAAATATATATCTTTGATGGTGCCAGATTGCATAATTTGATCTAGGTCGTGCTGAAATGTTCATGCTAAGTAGCGATAATAATTCAAGAGATTCCTGAATTTTAAATACTTATCTTTTACTTCTAGAAATGGTTAATAGAGTAAAGAATGAATTGTAACACGTGTGTGTCACATTATTTCTTATTATATAATCTAGTTTTTTATTGTTAAATCGAGGTTTTCGTCGGGGAAAATTGTGTCTATGTGGCATTTTTTCTGCGAAACCATGAACTAACACAATATGTTTTACACAGCAAAACTTACGTGTTGACAATATTAAAGTAACATGCTGCTAAAGCGAAATATAAATATTTAACAATTAGATATAACGAAAGAAATTGTGCCACTTATAGTTTATGAAAAAGATACGATGCCCGGTCATTACATTACTCATTAAATCTACGATAAAAAACGAGTAAAACTGAGTAAAATAAAGCAAACTAATGGAAAGCTAGATTATTTCGTTAGCAATTCAAACATTCGAATATCTATTCATATTAAATAGAACTGTTTTCAGATTGATCATTTTTGTTCCTCCATCATAGTACCTGTTTGTGTACGAAATAAGTTTATTACTTGTAAGATTAAACTATCATTTTATCTATGATTTAAAACTATTTTACATCCGACAGGAATATGTATTCTGCCAAACAGAGCGTCTTTATGATAATTAATGATAACACAGGTGAGACGGAAATTATTAAAGTTTAAAGCTGGTAAACGATAATCTATGACGGTGATAATCTAAGTTTATTTTCGAATACTTCCTTGACACGAATCGTAAAATAAATAATCAATACCCCATGACAGAGGGAGTAATGGGCAGTAAGTAAGTAAGTAAGTAAGTAAGTAAGTAAGTAAGTAAGTAAGTAAGTAAGTAAGTAAGTAAGTAACCCAAGAGAAACTAATATGATTTTCATAAAAATAATTCTTTTGTTATAAAGCGTCTTCAATCTTTTAATCATATAAAGCGTTTGTAATTTCATACGCAATGGTGTAGGAAACCAAAATTATTGAGGCAGGCGGATTAATTTTTTGGATTAAATGTTTTGATGTCTAAAAGGTTTATTGTATGTGTACATTGAATTCCGTAGTGCAGATCGTTTAATAAAATGCAATCATTTAAAAATAAATCTAATTAAGTCTTTTACTATGAGATGTTGAGTTTTTTACCACCCACCTTGTTCGATTAGCTTTGATCTTGTTTGAAACATAAAAGATACATTGAAATGTTGTTACTAGGTGTGCATGAATATATCAAATAGCGATTATCATATAATGAAGAGTGTTATCTAGAAAGTATCAACTGCTTATCAAGGATTCCATCTTTAAACATAATATGGCGCTGAAAATCACAGGTAACCAAGACTTTCTAAGGTGTATATCACAAATTTATACTTTCCTTTGCTGATAGAAAGTAAATACCATTTTGCATTTTTACGTTGACACAGTTGCACATTACAAAACCATAAAAGACTGATAACGTTTGGGCACAAGCGTTCTGAGAATGAATAATTATCTTTTTTAAATCAATCGTTACATGTATAATGTTACAATAAAGTCGATAGAATTTTCTAGGATTTTGTATCACTCAGTGTCTATGTAATTACGAAAGTAACACACACACACACACTCTTATTGTGATTATTCTCAAGGAAATTTTAGGAACGTTTACTAACTTTAAGTGGTTGCTGCTCTTACATTAGAAGGAAGATATAATTGTATCATGTATAACAAATATTTTCATTGGAAATGTGAAATTTTATTTTGATTTTTTTCACAGTGAAAATATCAAAACAGTTTTATTGATATATCAGTAATCCACTCAAATGTATAGATAAATATGTTAATTGTAGAAAGATACCGCGAATAATAAATTCAGACACTGGTGTAAGTACCTTACATTTTTTAAGAAGGTGCAATTGAAAATATTTTTAGTTCCTTGTTGAAAAAAAAATACATCGTCACTTTAATTTCATGTAAACAAAGTTTTAAATATCCCGATTTTCTGTTGATAAAATTGTACTATCTTGATGTGATTGAAAATTTTGCTGGATTAGAAAATGTTTGAAATTATTCTCTTTTGCGAAGTAGACGCAACATAAAATTGTAATAATCATACCGTGTGTTCAAACATGTATATATCTCTGTAATACTTACTTAATCGAGATTTAATAAAACAGTTATGTCCTTTGGTACAAGATCAATTAATATTCAAGTATATTTACGCTTATATTTACTACATGTAATATATCTCAAAGATAAAATAAAGATACAAAATGAAGATTGACCGCAAAACTACAGTAACTTATATGAAATAAACTTACAACAGTTTTGCGATCAACTCTCGACAAATAATTAGTCTTAAAATCAAACTTGCAATACAAATTTAAAGGACTAATTAATTTTGTAATAATAATAAATCGTTTTTATGCTCAATTTTCAATGAAATTTAATTGAAACTCATTCCTAAAGTCATTTATGTTACAACTATCTGATTCTTACTTTATGAATCGCAGGTGAAATCCCTATTAATGTCAAGATCATTACTCATTAGTCTAATAAAAGTAAAAATTAGAGTGGTTTTAATAACCCGAAAGCAATAATACAATTAAATTACAATACTTATAGTTAAAGTGACATCATGCTCATTTCTTTCGTTGTCAAGTTGAGTTGAATTAGTAATATATTTCAAGAGCTTCACTTTCATAATGGTGATTGACCAATAAAATGTCAGGATAATCTGGAAAAAAAATCCTAACGAAATTACAAAAAGACTGTGTACGGGAAAATTATAAGTTTTGGGTAGAAACTTACAACATAACTATATGGTCAGTGTATGATAAAGTAATATTTGGACAAAAGTTTACATTCACATGTACAAAACCGAGCAGTTCATAAATTTTCCCGAATTGCATGAGCATTTTACATAAAGATACTTGCAACATCCTAGGATGAAATAACAGGTTGATTTTAAATTGAAAGCACTTGATCAGATGTCAGACCATAATTCTGTTTAGAGGATAATATAAATTAGACTGATCATTAGGGAAATTGAAGCAGCTTGAAGTTAATCAGTTCCAAAGCAGTAACTTAACATTATCTCTTACAAAATGTGTGAGGCAGATGATGTCTATACAAACTCAAAGAAAGTGTTAAATATTACACCAATACTACTACGATACTTTCAACATCAGATGAAACCGTACTAAGAAAAGCGTTATTGCGATTTGTACAAAAGTTAAAGCTTGTCTCAAAACTACTAACGTCATAATGTTATATTATAAGATTGATTAGTAATAGTTAATTACATTGTCTCTAATCTGTTATTATCAAACATTGATTTATTGAAACAGTTTTATTTTCACTCTTCATTGTTATTTGGTATTTTCATAGTTTTGTTAAATAATTTATAATATACTCATGTTCGTAGTTGCAAATGTTTTCCTGTAAGGTCAAAATGTCTGTCGAAATATGAACGTATTCAAGCTATAGCGTTTTACACATAAAAAATTTATAGATATCTTTTTAATTTCTTGTATCGATAAAACTGTTATTTCGAAATGTAATAAATTACCAATGAATAGCAATGAATCTTGTTTTTGATAAAAAACTGATACCGTTTTGATAAATGTTATCCGTTTATTAAGCTATTTATTGCTAAAATAAGCCGATAAAGCCATAAATTAATCATAATGATTCTAGATGATGTACGAGGGTCCTACAAAAAGTTGTGGGCTTCATTTATTTTATTCAAGTTTTTTTTTGTATAACACTTTATTTGTATAAAGACTAATTTTGAAAAATATGTACATTAGATAAAGATATCGCTTTTTTTGTTTGTTTGATAATTGTTTTAGACATGACCATGGTATTTCGGTGGTGAATTAAATGCAGTCATATACACTGGTATGTTGCTTGTCACATGGAAACATAGACAAAAATATTTGAACTATATTAAATGCCAAAGTAGGCAAAATATAGATTCAATATTTATTTGATGAATTGTGTGTTGTATTGACCTCCCGATATTTAAAATATGTTAATGCTTTTGAAATTAGAAAATTGAATACCGAATAGTTAACTTTAAATTTCATAAGCCTTAACAAAAACGTTTAACTTAGCGTTGTCAAACAGGATGAGCGGGAAAAATAAGCATATGCATATTTTTCATGTAAATCAGACGACAGTCTGCAAACAATTCTGACAAGTCTTTCTCTTTTGAAAGGCTTGTGCTAGGGGGGTATCCTGTTTTCTCCAGGAATGACGAAATATCTTGAACATGCACTAGAACGGTTGTTAACTTAAGATAAAAAAGGAGAAAATAGTCGAGGACGTGTACAACTATTCAAAATAATTTTGCACAATTTCAAACCTTTAAAACATGGCTCATAATAAGCAGATAGTAAAGTTCAAATATATATTGTAAGCAATATGTTTTAATTCTAAAGCACAAGCCATTTGACGGCTTTGTCACATAGAACACTTTAATAAGAAAGTGAAAATGTTTTACAAAAGGGAACGCCTAAGCAAAGAATGGCTAGAGTTGATCTTGTTCAAAAACAACATCGTTTCCTGGCACAAGTTTTACAAGTTTGTTTATTCTGATTTTTGAAAAGCAGGTTGTTGTGGAGGACCGTCTTGCCCGAGCTCCATACCATCTTTTTATAATTATCAATGCTAAAACAATACATTCTGGAAAGATATATTACTGTCGAAGTTGTCCCGTCGGAGAGTTTATCAGCTCCTCCAGTTAAAAACAAAACGAAGACTTTTTATGTCATATTACAGAAATATACTTCAGTTACGGATTTCACATTTTGAAGATTTGTATAATAATTATATTAAGAAATAATAATAATGTGTAGACAAGCAATGATGCAATATTATTTTTTCAGGACCTAGCACACAACAAAAGTTACACAACCAGATGACTGACTGTTCACTTTAAAGATTTCATTTTATCAATAACTAACAAAATCGTGTTAATGCGTGCGAATGTTAATTTATCGAAATAGTGTTCTCACAATTAATTATTATTCACTGTTAGTCTCCCTATTACTTCAATTGATATATTAATTAGACTAGTTTACTTCTAAATTTGTGATACCCTAAATGATACATGTACTTTGACAAGATTTGTTTCAGTTATAAAGAAAATATTCCACCATGATGACTTATCTTGTTGATCTGTACTGATAAATTATACACTCAAGAAAAATTTAGATCCCAGGTGGTTAGATATACTTTATATTTGATGAAAGATAGACAATACAAACATAGAAATACCCCATGGGTATATTCAAGGTAACTAATCTTTATATGCTATTGTTTTTTTATCGTAGATCCAGGCACATAGAGGCAGCTACATAAAACGTTGAGCTAACATCATAAGCTGACTAAAAGCTAATTCGGGAATAAGAATTATAAAATTGTGATGTGCTTAGTTCACTAACTGCTTGAAACAAAGCGTACTGATATTTGTCAGTAACATATGTTTAAATTGTCTTTTCAATTTTAATTTTGATTGTACCATCTAGCTTATATTTCCGAGCAGTATTTATACAAAAGCTGGTATTTTTGAAATATTAATGAAAACAATTTTTTACAGACATTAACAGCTGTTAACATATACAAAACACATAAATTAAAAATTTTCCCCATACATTTTTTTTTAACTTAGACAAAAATATATATTTTAATTTATTAATTAGATAGGGTTATAACGATATTATATAATGTTCATAGTTCTTCGTTATATGTAATAATGTAAACAAACTAATTTGATAATTTTCAAATGATCCCTGAGAAAAAACAGTAAAGTTAAATAAGTTCAGACAGTATTTACATATTATACAGTAAAATTTATACAGATTGTTAATATAATTATTGTTAATGTTTTGGTATTTTAACATTAAAAGCGATTTAATAATCTAACCATTTTTGTTTTTTGTTAAGGAACACGCATGTTTTTATTGTGGAACCATATGCCGCTTTTCATGTGATGACTTTAACATATCACATTGAATGGTCAATGAACATATGAACACATCTGCGAATGTTCCATAATTCAAAATGCAACATGTTAAATCTGCTTAAGCCGGTGCTTAGGGAGTTGATGGTTGCTTGCAATTACCGCTACCGTCCATGAGCAGGCTCAGTCAAACCGAGCCTGCAACATTTTCAAATATGGCGTGTTTGAGTTTCTTTAGGGATTCTGTTTATCTCTATGTAACGATTTTCAAAGTTTTTTTTAATATATGATATGAAATGTTGACATTAGCATATTTGTTCGCCCTTAATAAACATTGCAAATGAAAAGTTATTTTATTCGCAACCACTAGAATCTAGAAACGGTCAACAACTTAAATTGAAGCCTTCACGCATTGCCTTTTGTTAAGTGTATTATAAATAACATAAATATCATAACAGAGTACAGATTAACAATCAAATTGTATTGGAATGAAATAATTTTATCTGTCATTTGGCCAAATTAATTCATTCAGAAATACCTAAGGCTTATGAAAAATTCAAATGAAATAGACCTGTGGTATTTCAACTTATATTTTCCAGACAGGACTCATTTATCATATTATTTTTTCTTAAATCAAAGAAGAATCTCAAACACACTTCAGCCACAAAGATAGTCTGATATCAAATGATATTTTTACCAGACGATTAATAAAATATTCCTCTGTTTTTCAAACATTTGTTTCTGCGAGTAACTGCATGAATTAATCAGAAGCTAACTCGTATCATATATACATGTAGTGCTACTGGAGCATTATTGTTTTGAGGCAATATGTTATTTGATGGCATAGGGAACATTGTCATTGATTATTTCAACTAAATAAAGTTTAATCAAAACTTTCTACAAAATAAAACTTATCAAACAGTGATAATATTGCTATAAACTACACACTGCTCAATTTAAATGTGAGATGGAAACTTTTGCTAACGTTTTCATTATAAACCGGCTTGGTAATATATCATCATAACTTATAAAAAGTTAACTTATAAATAAGATTAGTCAACTTGGGTTTTTACATGTATAACGAAATAATTTGTACATCATAAATTGACCACTGCTTCCAAAAATAAGCATTTTCAATATTATATTTATGACATAAGAGCATCATCGTAACATTTTTATAGATTAAAGGAAGTATTTTAATATAATTGTACCGTTAAAGATTAAAATTAATGTACTTACATTGAAAGCAAATGCATTTCCCTGTTTAAATCAGTAAGGTATTCCAAACAATTATATTCCATAAGTTTGCAAAGAATCACCTATACATCGTTAAGAAGTTATTACAATAGAAATTACGTTAACACATTTAGACAGTTTTGGCGCTCTTAATATTATTATTAATATTTCAGCATAAAAGGGTATTTATATGCAATGAAACAAAATACTCCGCAATAACTCCTTGTTTTTTAATAGTCACAACACATGTCTGACTAATTGATGAATTTAAAAAGAAATATAAATAAACTATATGTAAACCTAATAAAAATGCTACTAAATGATTATAGTGAAACACATAGATGGTTTATCAGCGTTAGAAACTAGGTAAATATACAGGTGAGTATTTTGGCATATAAGAACTAGACCATGATATACCTGGTGCAGTGGTGTATATTATGTTTTCTCTAAAGTGTTAATAATTGCACAATATGAAACAAGATATATACCTCTGATGGTGCAAGATTGCATGATTTTATCTAGGTCGTGCTGTAATTTTCATGACATGTGTTATTGTGCTAATAGTGATATTAATTCAAAACTGTTCTTCAGAAAATTAAATTTCCTTGTACGTCATTGTATTTGTGGTAAAAATGAATCAATGGCATACGCAAAAAAACAACATTTTATTGGATATAAATCGTTAATTCTATTGTTAAAATGATGTTTTCGAAGGTGGAAACAAAATATCTTTCAACATTTATTAATGTTACATTTTGTTCCAAAATCCTTGATCAACCACAGCTATTTTACGCTGTGGATGTTGGACTTTTCATTCAATTTTCCCTCATGAACAGATTAGATTGAACCGATTATGCAGTTTTCATGTGATTTTTTTTCATTGTTTCCGAGGGATCGTCCTTTACAACAACTGGTACAGACTGGCAGTTGTAAAAAATTCAACGTACTTTATTTAGAGTTGTTTTATCTATATTGCCTTTCGGGATCAATGATTCCAGCACTTTAAGTTTTTAATTGCCTTTGAGGGATTCCCTCCTTTGCAGATGTTTAGAAAAATTGTATTGTAATATTTATTATCATTGTAGTTACTGTAACTGTTAATTAAGTACTTTATTTTAGAAGGATTTAAAGTTATTTGAAATTTTGTCATTTAATGACACTTAAATGTGTTTTTCATTATTCATGACATCGGTATTACCGAATATAAGATTTCTAAAATGCTAATTAAGTTCTCTTTTTTAACTGTTATGAATGTTATAAAAAATGTGTTTACCATTATATTTTCGTTAAAAATCAAAATTTCAAATTTATTTTGTATTAACGTAATTCTATATTAAGATTCCTTGTCCTTACTTAAAATAACTGTTCCTAGTACTCATAAGATTAAATTAATCATTCAATCTAAGATCTTAAACTATTCCACATCCGACAAGAATATGTATTCTGCCAAACAGAGCGTCTTTATGATAATTAATGATAACACAGGTGAGACAAATTAAAGAATGGCAATGCCACAAGTTAAAAACTGGTTAATTGGTAAATGATTACCAATGAGCCCGACTTTCTGAATCTATTACTGGAATATTATGTTTGATATGATGATAAAATGAATAACCTCCAGTTTATCTATCTCCAGAAATAAACATGATTTCAATAATTTCATTTATAAAAATAGATTGTCCGTTTTTATACATATCAACTGTTTGTTATTACAATTTTGTAAAAATAGCTAAATTTATTGTTGGATGTAGATTGTATTATAGATTAATATGTTTCGATACCTAAAATTAGCTTATTTAATGATGCATATATATTCAATGAAAATAAACCCCAACTTCCGTAGTAAACTATAGATTATTAAATGAAAATGCAAACAGTCAGAAATAAAACCCATCGAGTATTTTGTTATGAGATGTTTACCACCCATAAAGTTCGAATGGCTTTGATCTTGTTTAAAACTAAATTGATACATTGAAATGTTGTTACTAAGTTTGCATTAAAGCCGAAACAACTTTATATCAAAAGATGATTCTCATATAATGACGAGTATTATCTAGAATGTATCAACTGGTATCTGAAATCTCATCTACAAACATAATAAGGCGCTGAAAGCACAGGTAACCAACTTAATCTGTCGATCTAAACGCAAATATATCACACGTATGTATCCTTACTAGTTGCAAATTAATGCTCTTCACTGCTGATATGTTTTAATTATAAAGTGTTTCATTTAACGTTGGCAAGGTTGCATTATTACATTTTATAATGAAAACATTATTTGTCCTGGCTATTGGTAAAGACAAACGTTTTGAGAGTCCTGAATCAATCATATATTATTTCTATATGATCAGTGGTATTTGTATGGACAGGCAAGGCTCAAATTATTTGTAAATTGTTTTGTTTAATGTCTTAGCAACTATGGGCCAAGTACAGTATCATTCAGTATCTGTAAGGTGACGTGAGTACATGTAGAATATAAAAGTGTAATTGTGACTATTTTGGAATAACGTTTCTTAAAATCTTATACTTAATCTATGGGTTGCATACGCTTGAATGGAAGAAAATATTGAAAGGTTGTTACTCTTTGTAGCGTGTAAAACGAGTCATTTTATCTACCTTAGATACAAGAAACAAACTTGATAAGTCTATTGAATGTTATGTCTTAAATATAAATAATTAGTAAGCAGTGACAAAAAAATCGGAATCTACTCATATTCTACAAATATTATTTCGTGTTTTTCTTTCCCCACACCCAAATATTTTAAGGTTATCTTATACTTAAATGTGACAAACATTTATATATTGACTTCTTGTGCAAACTAAATTTACTAAAATTTTCTGATTTATTCTATTTTAAGTTCATCTCAAGTAAGAAATTAATAAGAAAAAGACTTTATCTTATCATAGTAAAAGATCAAAATGTGGTTGAGACATTTACAATTGTTATGTCTTAACCGTAAATCATATCAAATTATTATTTATTAACTAATTATCTGGCTCGTTATTTTTAAGCCACGCTTAATCTCATGCAATTAAAAAGGATGTAATAAAGATAATTTTATAATAACCTCGCAATAAAAAATCAAAAGAATAATTAATTTTGCAATCACAATTAAAAATATATTTCCTGCTACAACTTTCTTTGAATATAATGAAAACGAAATATTAAAGTAATTTCTGGTAAAGCATCTTACTTGGTTCAAACCTGACTGCTGTCATGAATATGTTTTTCCCTAGTGATACCTATATTGGTTTGTCTAAACAGTGTAGTCTAAAGTGCTTTAAATAAACCTAAAATAATTATCAGATTTAATATTCAGACAATTATATAGAATTTAAATAAATTTTAATCTAAATTCAATTAAAAAGCTCAACAATTTAATTAAATACCACTTCAGATTTGAACAATATATTTTTATATCAAATTTTGTTAATTAATATATAACTCTTCATAGGACACGTTATCAATTTGTTGGGTTTTCTGTATTTTTCAATCATCAATTGTCACTAATGTGCATACTATTAAAACTTAATACTAAGAAAGCCTAGTATTTTTCAATTTATTTTGAATTTAACGTTGTAGAGTAACTTTTAAAACTATTATCCAAAAGAAAGAAAGGAAAAAAAGCAGTGACCGATTGAAAAAGTTAAGCCATAAGTGAACGTTTATTGAATGTTTTTTTGGAAAAAAAACCCACAAAAACTCTTAAATATGTTTCAGAAGACATTCATTTATTCTTCTCTTTGTTTCGTTTACTTTTCTTCTTAGATGTTTGGACTTTCCTGTCAGACATAGTAACTGAATACAGTCTATAGTGATTTCCGTACAAAACGGAGTGTTTATCAGTCTTTTAATCACTAGGTTTTGCTTTTAGACACTTCTAAATGTTCTAACAAGTATGAAGAAAACGAGTTTTTTTTTATATGTCATGATTTCTAAGTTTTTATTGCCGTTTGTTAGTTGATTGCTGTGTGTCATTTTCACCTGTTCAATGTCGTAATTCAGTTTTTATTTGATTGTAATTTTACAACTTTCTCAAGAGATGCATTTTCTGTAACTCCCATTCTGATATCAACCCAAACTTTATTATGAAATCATTTTAATTCAAGTGTTCGCATATTTAATTATGTAGATGTCATACATATTAATAAACGTAATCATTTTTTAATGTAATATTCAAAGAATATTAGATACAATAATACAAAGCATTAAAACATTACTACTTTCATCTGAATGTGACGAAATGAAAAGTTCTGTTCTGACCACGAGGACAAATTGCAATATACAATTTTAAATGCTTACTGTGAAAACTAGTCTATACATAAATGTGATAATTTCTGTTACAATAAGTATTCTGTGAAACTAATCATAAAATGAAATAACATAACATCAAAGAAATCGTCTGCCATTTAGAAGTGATATACACATTATTTTATATATCATTTCAGTTTATTGAATTTTACATTTGATCTAGTATGTTTCTTTTTCTAAAAAGAAAGTGTTTTGATAATTTTATCTTCTAGACGATAAGACGTGTTATTTTATATGAAAAAATATCTTAATCGAGTGAAAATTAATTTTAACAAATTTTATAAATCTTATTTTGTAGCAATAACACATTTTATGACATCAAATCACGGAAATTGGCAAATCGTTCGAATCAGACATATTTATTCCCGATAAAACTTGTTATTTTTAATGACCATTAATGTTTTCAGCTGTTGTTCAAGTCTCATTACGAATAATCTATGGATTTATTTCCTTAGCTGCTAGCAAATCAATGTCCTCTTCAATAATTCCTATATGTACATATCAAGCAATTTGGAAAAATACGAACTGTTCATTTATTTGATAACATCGGTTTCAAAACATACGCCTAAAAATTGAATATAATTGTTTTGACTACTGTTGTTCGTCAAGGCAGTAGAATCATGTTCAGTAATAAATAGTAAGAAGATACACATTAATTATCTTCTGAATTCTATTTTTTATGTGTTTTTAAAGCAAGTTTACTAAAGGGTGTTTGGGGTTTAAACAAATACCTTAAGTCTTGAAAAGAAAACACAATTGATTATATATTAACTCGAAAACTATGCACAATTCGTTCCATACTTTCTTAAACAAAAGACCAATTTTGACATTATCAGAAACATGAATACTTCATTTAAAATAATATTGTTAGAATACTAAAGTTAATTTTTGGAAAAAACGTTTGCATCAAAATGCAAAAAGAGTTCTTAGATTGATAGAATGATAAAAAATGATTTCCTATAATCTAAATAGTAACATGAATACCGTCCATAATTATAACAATACACCTGTTGAATTCGTCATGTTCTCCGACATTTAGTTTACAATCTAGCATTCATTCGTGTGTGCAGCATTTCTTCGTCAAATCGCCTGCCTAAATTGTATATCTCTACAACTTATCATGCATTTCTTTTACCTGGAAGTGTATAAAAATGCTCCGACATGCAAAACATAAACAGTAGGAAAATTGTTCGTTACTTATAGGCTTTAATGACAAGTGTATTAGATATGAAGTTTTTCTAACATTTGGAAAAACACTACCAGAGTTCACGTGTTTTTTTGCAAAAGCCAACAAATTAAAAAAAAAACACTATAGTTTTTGCGAGTTTTTGGAAATACTGTATAACAACAATAATTATGGTAAATCATAAGCTATTATTTTATCTGCTTTTATACATAATGTTTAATTCTAAAATATTTGTAACAGTAACCTATTAGTATAGTGTGATAAAATTAGCCTAATAAGTACTGTAGAAGATTGAATGATTTGTTAATTTAGTCTTTAATATTGAATACAGTTAGTGTAGGCATCTAATGATTTGATACCAAGACGTGATACGAACTAGTCAGTTCATATGTTTATATATTACAGTTCAGATGATTGTATCTAGACATAAACATTTTATCAACGTCCATTAGCATTGAAACAATCAATATATCTTAATAAAAATGTTAGCATTTATGTGGTGGTTATACTTTAAACTTACTCGGATACTTTCCATATTACATAATTGACATGCAAAGTACCTTATCAATTCAATCAGTGAAATAAATGTTAATTATATCAAACAAGTTATTATTAGAAACATTTGTACCTGTTTTCATATAACACTTTAACATAAGTAAGAAAAGAGAGGAATGATTTTATAATGTTGCTGTTTTGTGCGTTCTTTAGGAATAATTTTTATTTATCTTTTTTTATTGCCACATCAGTGTTATTTGTGCTATATGGAGGCCGTAAAATGTCGCAAGTACATCTGATCAAATATGCATGAAGATCGTTCAGCAGGATATTAGTGTTGTGTGTGCATGATTGTGGATTTTAAGTTCTCTCTATTCGAATTTTTTTTCTGGCTGGATGGTTCAAGTATTCCTACTTGAATACTATATAACCCCCATTTTTTATCTATATCTTATAACTTTTTATTTCAATATTAGAATAAAAGAGTCACAAGAAATGTTTTGATATTTCTTAAAAGTATAATTGACACCCAACCAATACAAAACACATTGTATGTTCTTCAAAGCTTTAAAATCCTAACTGACACTTGAACAACGTGGTATCCATTAGACAATCCGCTCTTTATTCTTTAAATTGGCTTAACTATTTATTATCTATTTATCTCTTTAACTCCCCCAGCATTTATTAATTATTAGGAAAATATTTCAGTCTGCTTTCTGCACATGTTTAATTAGAATTAAGCCAAGTATAACGTGATAAGATATTACAAATAATGTCCGTAACAAATCCAATGTAGCATTCTGTTATATAACGCTAGAAAATTTAAACAATCATAATGGCAATCTATACTCTTCATGGAAAAAGATAATGTAAAAACACTATCATAATGCACTTTAAATGTGTTGTCACCTGCTGTACTTGTGACACCTTTTATGAATAGACAGATAGAGTGTCTTTCATAAACATGTCAAGTACTAAAAACCTGAAATTAGTTAAAATTTAAATTTAAAATGAAACTCTATGTGTTAATAATTGATCGGCAATGTAAAGTGTTTGCAAAACAATTAAACAAGAGTATAGGGTATGATCGAAAAGTTCTCGGCCCGATATACTTCTAGCCACAACACTGACATTTACACACGATACGTCGATACCAATATCTCATTGAAGATTACTGACCGAGTTACACGCTTTTTACACAGATTAAGTAACATAAAACACACTTTGATCAGTAGAGGGGTGTGCCATTTATAGCTGAAATCAGAGCCGTCATTAAGTACCTCTTAAAGAAAGGGATGTCCCCCAAGGAAATCCATGAAAACTTCATGGATACACTTGGGAAGAAGTCCCCTTCCTATAACACTGTGAAATATAGGGCTGCTGAATTAAGAGGGACAGGGAGAGTATTGGAGATGATGAGCGGCCTGGGCAGCCAAAAGAGGCCACAAATGATGAGACTGCCGAAGCTGTGCACGATCTGGTCATGTGCAACAGAAGGCGAGATCTGCGAACATTGCTAGGGAAGTGGGTATAAACTTTGGTTCAGTTTAGGCAATTCTGACTGATGTCTAATGTCATAGGTTTCCGCTTGATGGATCCCCAGACAGTTGACTGACGACCAGGAACGGATCAGGCTTGACATTTCAAGATATCTTTTGTCTTGCTACGAGGATGAACCTGATTTTATCTACCGGATTGTAACTCAAAATGAAACATAGGTCCATCAGTTCGATCCAGAATAAAAACAAACAGAGCATGCAGTGGAAGCACCTTGGCTCACCCCCTCCGAAGATATTCAAGAGGGTGGCAGGGAATTCCGCAGGGAAGATAATGGCCTCAGTTTTTGGGATAGTCAGGGGATTATCATGATTGACTATCTTGAGCAAGGTCGTTCCATACATGGTGCGTACTATGCAGACGAATTGAGACGAGAAATCGCGTGTAAAAGGAGGGACAAACTGACTCAAGGCGTTCTGCTTCTGCACGACAACGCGCCAGTTCACACAATTCATGTTGTGATGGCTGCTGCAACTGGCTGCGGTTTTGAAATTCTTCCCCATCCCCAATATTCTCCGGACTGGGCCCCTCTGACTTCTTACTGTTTCCGAAACTGGAAACCAAGCTTCGTGGTAGACGTTTTAGAAGCAATGAAGGTGTCATGGAGGCGGTCAATAAGTTCTTTGAGGACCAAAATAGAGAGTTCTATTTTGAAGGGTTAAATAAGTTGGAGCACAGGTGGGCAAAGTGCATTCATAATTTGATGTAGTGGGCGATTATATTGAAAAGTGAGACCATTAGTTGGCTTCTCTGGAAGTACTACCGGAAGTACATCAGGCCAAGAACTTTTTGATTAACCCTCGTAATTTTCCTTTACTTCGTTTTTGCTTTATTGTTACGAGAGGTAGTCGATTCACTTCAAACAGACAAGAAATCAGCTGACATTGGACATATGTCTCTGGCAGGCTCTTGAACATGGAAGAAAATATGATTTAGAATAAAAAAACAACATACTAATAGAGCCATCTCTATTGAACTATTACTTGTTTAACTCATACAAAATACCAAAGCAGACACAAATACAGTCACAACACGCAGATTCCAACTTATCGATTCTTCTTTTATGTTATGTTTACGCATTACCAAAATAGGTTTTGTTTACAAGATGATAACTCCCAGACACACTTGTAGCAGCAATGATAGTAAAGAAATATTATGATACATTATCATTAAATTAACCACTTTCTGTTTTATTTTCAGGTACGAGCATGAAATTAAAACAGCACGAACACATTATTACACACTTCTTGGAAACTTAAGTTTGGTGCCAGTTACAAATTAAAAATAAATAAACGTTACGGAAACTTCATTAGTTTGATAGGGCACATTTGTTTTAATATGTATTATAAAATCAATACAGATAAACGAATGATTAAGAAAGAATTGACATGCATATATCAAGCATCACAAATGCATCATGCAGCGATGAAAATTCAGTCTTAAAATAAGAGCATTCTTTATAACTTTTCAAATAAACACGATTTCTAATTTTGATACATTTATTTGATTAATTTATTAATTTCCGTTGCTATGATAAATAAGATATAGTATACTAAATCTTACGTACAATTTATTTGAGTAGGAAAATATCTATTCTGTGGGCCAGGACTTAGCAATATTTCTTCATTTGTAAAATGTAATAATCATGATGTAATAATCATGATGGTTATAGTGAACCAAATTGTGCTATCTATATGAATAACTCAAGTAAATCTGATTTGAATTTTAATTCAACACAGTCATAAAGTTCGTAAACTACGTAAATGTGTTTATCACACACCCGTGCCAATTTTGCGACTCCGTAAAAACGGTATTGCACGGCCGTGCATATATTTTGACGTGACGTCATTACCGTTGTACAAACATAGTGTAAAGACGCGTTTAATATTAGCGTGATATTATAGGCGCGTCAATGAAAAAAATATTCTTTTTTCACTTTAAACGGTCTTTATTTTCGGTATGTGATTTATTAGTAGAATATTAAATTCGTGTAAGTTCATTACTGAATTTATTGAACTCGTTGAATAAAATAATATTATGCCAGAGGCTCGTATAATATAATTTTATTCAACCTGTGCAATAAATTCAGTATTGAACTTACACCCAATCAATATCCTATATCTATGAGTATCAATCAATTTAGAACATAAAGTAAGTTTTTTTTAATAAACGGTCGTTATACGCATTGTTTTCACGAGATTTATTATCCATTCCTGCTAGATTACATGCTTCTTCCAGAAGATATCTCTATATTTTATAATAACATATCCTTGGTATTAATTAAGATGTAACAGATTTGACCAACATCTAAAGAGGAAAATAAACATACTGCCTGCCAATATATGTAATTTATGATCAAACAAATCTCGAGTACCTTGTAGAAAGAATGGCAATGGTACAAGTTAATATAAACTTAGAACAGGTTACTTTGAGTCTATAATTGCAAAGGATTGTTTATATTAAAGAAACGTGATTTAACCTTCATGAATCAACTCTGATTTAAATAGACTTTCATGCCTACATGTTATTAATTATAACATGCTAAAGTATAGTCTTTGTGTTTGCTGACATTACATTTTAAGTAATTAATTTATTATCATAAAATTGTCTTTTAAACAAATTATATTCCATTTAACGTATCTTGTACTTAGTAAATTGTCAACGGGTAATCCCTCGGAAGCATTAATAACAACAAAATTACATTAAAATAGCAGACTCGGTTTGATTGAGTTTGTACATGAGCGATAATGAAAAAGAGCAACATCGCTCACGCCCCCTAGCACCAGTTTGAGTGGTACTCAATTTTCAACACTTAAAAGTGCTGGAATCAATCATCCCGAAGGACCAGCAAAAATATAACAACACTGGAGTCAAGTACGGGGCAACATTTTACAGCTGCGACATTGAACTTGACACCTGCTGTTGTGAAGTATAAAAATCTGGAAAAGGGGTGATCCCTCTGAAACATTAATTACAAGGTGTCTTGAACATGAATAAACAGTTAAGAGATTGTAACGTTTCAGATCTCATTATGTGTGAACAGTTTAATAATCTGTAACTCAGTAATATATACGGATTGCATATTACTTTGGAACATGGTTTGCGTCTTCTTTAATACAGATGAGAGGTAGATTAAGTATAAATCAACTTATATCAAGAGATGATTCTCAAGTGTGATGAGTATTTGCTCAAACACATCAACAGCTTATCTGAATGTTCATATATTAACTGGTAATAGGGTGTTAGAATCAACGGTAAGTTCATCATCGGAACACATGATACACATTCAATGAACACTACATAAACCAGGGATGTTTGGTACTACAGACGGTAGTTTTAGTGCACCATGTTAATCATATCTTACTTTGATTTATTTTTGTCTTGGTTCTAAGTCACAACGAAACTGCAATTATCAAAGTATTAATTCAAAAAACACATTTACTGCAAGCTTTGTATTTTGCTTGACAAGATATGAAACTGTTCAACAAATGATTACTTTATGCATTTAAAATGGATTGGTCTACAATTGGCTCATGTTCCAGAAGTATTTAAAATATTATAAAAACAATAGAAATATTTCAAATGGATATTTGTATAAAAGTGAAAATTTTCATGACAAATTATAAATTTTGTTCTGAAAAATTTTGTTGTCATCTTTATAAATATATATCATATAGGAGGAACATGTATATTACCCTTGCTAAACACAAGTGCATATAAAATTATTTCGTCGTTTGTTTTTATATCTAATACTAAATACTAATCAAGGTAATTATTTATTGTATTACACACATTTCACTTTTACGTAAATTGTGTTAAACTTTTACAGGTACTCAGAATATATTTGAAATAACGAATTTACGTATTATTGAAACATATGATTTTAAAATGTTATCAATTTGAACAAATCATAGAAAATATCAGTAGATTTACTTTGCATTCTTTTTCAGATTTCAATATGGTTCTAATAAAAAATAATTTAATTAAACTTGTTAAGGATATGAACTGCATGTTGTATTATATCGGGGATTTTAGTAAAACAATGAACATATGTTACTTTAAATATAAATACTAAGTGAACTACCTAATATATGGACTTTTTAACTGTCAACTGGTAACAATAATGTCAATGCATTTACTAACCCTATGTAATGCTGTGACATCATTTGTCTTTGTTTATCATTTTTATTATATATTTTTTCAATATTTGCCCTTTCAAATTTCAATTTATTACAAAATAAGACAAATAAATGTGTATGAACTTGTGATTGTAGGTGAACTATCCTTTTCCTTATATAAATATTACCTAAACTATAAATTGGCATCATAATGGCTTTCTTAAACATATGTCATAAAATGATTTCATACAAAAGGCATGTTCATTATTCATTATTCGGTTAAACAGATGGTGGAATGATAAATGTTCCAGGTATATTCATTGTTCTTTTCATCTCAACACGTACGAGTTAATAAAGAGAACATTAACAATGAGAATGCGGTGATAACGATCAAATATTGTTGTAGTTTAATGAAATCCTGCAGTTTAATGTTAAACAGCTGATTAATATTTCACATATTTTAAAGTCATCACTATCAAAATATACAGAATGTTATTTGCAAAGCTGGCAGAAAAAAAACTGTATATTCGGTAATATCAAATCATCTCATTCTCTCATTGCATGCGTATAAATATATCAATTATGGATATTTTATTACTTTGTTTCGGCCAGTGCAGTTGAAAACCGGAAGGGGTGGAACAGGGGATAATTTAGGATTTGCATTGCCTTGAGTTTGAAAATTCGGTTTAGATTTGATTAAATAATTTGAAAAAAAAAACCCACCATGAATTGAGTTATCAACAGTACAGGCCTTGTATGTCTGCTCTGTTTGCTTGCTAACGATAATTAATTACTTGGTTCCAGCATGTTTAGGCTCCTTACTGATATTAATGTTGTTATAATTACTTTATTATCGTTTTTCCTAAAATATAGAAACACAAGTTGAAGGGGAAAAGGCAGCATTAAATCAAACGATTGGATAGATTAACTAAAAAAAAACGAAAGTGTAATTGATAATTGTAGGAAGCTTCTTTTCCATAAAAACATTCATGGTTTTACTATTTGTATGAATATGCGTAGGTGCAATTCAATAACTCATTTATGTTTGACATTTTTATTTCTCTGTTTTTCTAAAATAAGAAATAAATTAAGATATATGTTTAATCATATCATCATGTTCTTAATTCGGGAAGATAAATTTATTGAATGTTATGATAAATTGTTAATCTTTTAGTGTATTAAATTATGAGTGAAACATCTATTTGAACTATAAATAGATTTCATCTTGATAAATCGCACCAGCTTAAGACATTTTCCGGACGTAAATATTATTATAATTAAATAATTATAAATTAAATCATTGAGAGGAACACAATATATTTGCAATTTACTATGCAATGGTTTTCATTTATTTCTGTTTTTCATTAAAATTAAGAGTTAAAGGGAGACTCAGGCAAAATTTTGATTTCTTAGTTTTGAATTTTTCTTTCATTATTCTGTAAATGCCCTCAAAATAAATATATTAGACAGTCAAAGAAACAAAACTTTTCTCCATATAAAGAATAAAATGGTGGTTTCCTAACTTGACCCGCGTTGGTCAGGTTAGAGCGCTAGGATTTCACAATAGTTGTCAAAGTGAACTCTGGAAACGTTAAAGAACATGTCAAATGAATGACTTAGATTTGTTTCAACCATACAATATCCACAATATCTGTTATTGTAACTTCAAGGGTTTGTTTATGTCATCTGACTTGTTTTAAAACTATTTGGTAATTCTATTGGCGTCTAAATTTTGTTCAACATATATAGATATATTTACGCTTCAAACCCAAAATATATAGAATTTAAACAGAAATTCATATTGCAAGAAAAGCCATTTTAGTGTGATTTGAGTACATAAGATCATTTTAATATTTTGTCATTATTTTGCCTGAATATCCATTTAACAGTAGAAATAAAATAAAACCGAAGAAAGCACATTGACTTTTTATATTCACAATGTTTAATGCAAATGTATATTTCGATAACTGATATGCATTATATATTATACAGTACACACTTAAAAGGCTCATTCTTCGCAATTTATTGCTATTTCTGATTGGTATAATAAAATTTAGAGTATGATCTTAAAATGTCACAATAAGTTATACAGCTTACATAATTATTTAAAATTATTTTGAATATACAGGAATACCTTTTTACGAACTCACTAGTCTACCACTTAGGTCATTATTTCGATAAAGATGTATACATTCAAATGTATGGGAAGTTATGTTTAATGCTGTTGCATCTATTCGATTTTCCTCGAAATATCATCCAAAATTTATGATTTTTGTTAACATGAAACGGTGAGCACTATATCAACTGTCGGATCATGATTCTATTTTAAGAGATTTTCCAACAAATGCTCATTAGAGAATTTGAAACAGTGTATTTCAACTCAGTACTATATTTCCCACCAGGTGTCCGCACACGTTTACGGGTGGTATATGATTCAAGATATAACCATGTGTATTTAACAGGATTTTTGTAAAATCATTTTTAAAACTAGATGACATAATCATCTTTATTCTGAGTATGTGCACTGTTTGAATATTCAATTTAATATGACACTCCTAGCAATGTTCCATTTAAGTAAGCATATTTCATTACTTTTGCCGTAATCAAACATAAAATTGTTTGCATGAGTCGTGATAAACGCTTTCAAAATGAATAAAAATTACATAAGATGTGTATTCCTCTGAAATTAAAAGTTCAAAATGGAGCAAAAACAAGATTCTACTAGCGTGAGACTTTTCAAAAACCTTTCAGACCTTTCTTAGACATAAAAAACTGCAGAAAACAAATAAATTATATATTCTTATCTGAAACAAGGAGTATCGTGATTTCGAATAATATGAATAAAACCGAAAGTTCAGTTTCAAATTGATTAATTTAAGTTTGTTTTCATTAATTACACCTTATATCTTACAATTATATATGTTCTTAAGGTTGTTTTCCTTTCAAAAAGAAAAACATGGCATATTAAAGTAACGACATTGCACAAAACGTGATAAAACTTGCCTTCAGCACCCTCAACCTCAAGCATTTTTGATAAAAAAAAGAATGAAAAGAATAGAAAATTAAAGATGATAAACGGATACAAACAGCTTCACACGGAGTATGTCGATGATGATAATGAATATGCTAAATCATTTGCTTACTTTGCGTACATAAGTGAACACATAACAGAATGGTGTATAAACATCAATATAAACCTTACATGTGTCACAAAACATGTACATCTCAATTATTGACAATGCAAATGAACGTATAGAAACATAGCTATCATTAACAAAATATAAAATCGTGATGAAAAATAGAACGGAATGGATATTCATCTTTCATAAAAGAAATTTAATTCAATTTAATCTTGTAAATGATGCATATTGTTATAATGGCACAATAATCGTTTGCCATCTTAAGTTATACTCAACTTCAAAAAAGAGACTCAAGGTATGTATATTCAAGGTTTTCACCGAATGAGTGTGCTGATTAGCTCTGGTCACGTGACAATTTATCAGAATCAATCATCAACTGATACAGTTTTAATCCTGATTGAGTAAAACAGATGTTAATGTATTATAGCTGATATTTTGAAGAAGTTCCGAGGGCAGAAAGCCGGAAAGCAATTCGTTTCCTACCTCCGTATATTAGATTTTGGGTGATAACATTTAGACGTAAACATCTTATCAGCGTCCATTAATCGAGAAACAATATGTCTTTATGCCTTTTATCCTACCGTAACACATAGTTTTGTTATGTCTACAAATATACATTATCCATTTTCGTCGACCTAGGGCATTAGTATATTGTAAAAATATCACATTTGCTTTAGTTTGTAATGATGAAACTAATATAGAATCTACATTATTCTCACATTAACAAGTGAAACACTTATTTGAAAGATCACACTTAATTTCAATTAATACGCCTTATTTAAAATATGAGTAGATATACAATCAAAAACAATCACTAAGAATGGTGTTTAAATCTTATAGATCTCTACCTAAATTTTAAGGTGTAAATGTACCATTGTTGTTTCCCTTTTAAATGAATACATGTGAAAATAGGGAGAAGTCAATCAAATAGAAAGCAACGTTTAATCATATAAAAATCAAACATGTATCTTTTATAATTGCAAGGCAGTGTTAAAGTTAATAAGAGACGATTAAGATATAGATAAGTATACCTCCCGTATGTGGAAAGTGCATTAAGAGGTAGTACTGGTCTAAGTCTGAAGACGCTTACCTTACAATTGTCTTGCTCATTGTAAACAAAAATAGTAAGGGATATGCTATCTCTCAAATTTGTAAGCAAAAATGATTGATAAAGACAAAATGTTCATGAAATTCTTTTTGTGGATAAAAATTCCAATTGTTTTACCTTTCTCCCGCACAAATTTTTGTTTATCAAAGATAAACAATTATATTAGTGAATAAATGATAAGGTAAATTTATTGGCACTTAATTGGCTATAAACCACAATAGACCACCTGTTTCATTAGAAGTTATGGCATTCTGCTGTGCCTATGAATACTGTATTATTCATAACAACATGCGCTCGTTTTAATTAAATTATCTTAATTGCGTTATCTATTCAATTCAGCCTGCATTCACAACCGGTTTAACCAGAGTATTAAAATTTTCAACTCAAACCTTCGCCATAGCAGTAATTGAAACAGGTATATTTTCTGCATGTTTGTATGACTCTTAAGTCATTATTTTGCAATTAAAGTACTCTGCAAATATTTTAAAAATATTGCTTTTCATAAAATACAATTACAGCATTGAAAGTTTAAGGCTATAGCAAGTCCTAGGTTATGTTTATGGTAACCCTCATTTATATTTTAGTTAAATGCATTAATTCTTTGTATCCTTTCCCCGATGCCCTTCTGACTATCTTTTCAGTAGGTCTGTCTAGCTACATGTATGCTGTTGGGGGCTGAGTTTCCGCCTTATATATAGATCTTGTTCTTATATTTTGTTCCACGACAATAATCATGTGACAATATTTTTCAAGATATTATATTAGTTTCAATTATATAAGAAGAGTATTAGATCGATGTATCTTTCACGTGTAACGGTATTTAAAGGAAAAATATGCCATTCAAACTGTTAATAAGTTAAACTGTTTTTTGTTTTCTACTTAAAAGGCGAGGAAATGTTATTTTGTTATCACAATATTTTTTTATAACCCGAGCGCGATAAACAGAAGTTTCTTCATATTTATTTATAGTACGGAACAGTCCACGTTAAGACCATATAGGTAAATTTATTGTTGCACATCCTTTTGATTGAGCATTTGACTGATAATTGTAAAAGTAAGTAACAAATGTCGCAATAGCTCAATCGGTAGAGCGCTAAGTTCAGAAGGAACCTACTGAATGGCAGAAGGTACTGTAGGTTTAAAACAAAATTTTTCTTTTCTTTTTATCATTTTTTCCCTCCTTTATGTACAAAACTACATAATGAGTCGTTATTTTGATTGATTTATTTATGTAACTTTTTAATCGAAGTATCTTCATCTCATTTATTCTACTTTCTTGCATATCAGACTGGCGTTTCCGTTAGTTTTACTCATCCCAGAAATTTCATCTGGTGTGGGGTGCCAGATGAGTCGCGTGCTGTACAATGGCACGCTTTGGATGACGTAATTGCCGTTATGAATGAAGTTGTAATTCCATACGCTGTTGTAAGAAAATAGTGACGAGTGTAATGACATAAATTTCAATGTAATGTTTTATGGTTTAGAGTTTAAAAAAAAATAGAATATGCAAGAAAGATATCTCATATATATGTTTGCGGTCCGGATCTCGGATTTCTTATTATATATTTTTGTTAATTTCTTATTATAAATGTATGAATATTTTAACAAATTTTAAGAGAGACAAAAAGTTGCAGTATCTTTAAGTTCATATGCGTAATCAAATTTTATTTGTCAGCAATTAAAAAAGTACTAGTAATTAAGAAACAAAAATAAAAATTTGATAAAAAAATGATAGTTTCCACCAGGTTTCGAAACCACTAGCTGAATTTACTTTTATATTAATAAGCGGTCTTACTTACTGCGCTATAGAGTCAAACGAAGATAATATCTCATAAAATAAAATTTGTATAATTTTTAACGAATTATTTGGTTAATCACTTGCAGTTTACCTATGTTTACCTGTGTTAATCTTTTAATGGACTGTGCTCGTATTTTTAGAACTGACGAAAGTTCTGTTTATCGTGCTCGGACTATAGTATTTCATTCAAAACATGGTTAAATGTACGTTTTAATATTTTAAAGGTTTAAATACTCAGCTAAATCTATTAAATGATATCAAATTAAAAGATTAATAAAACAATAGAGTTGACATGACAGCTTAACAATAACTATAGAAATATTTTTAATGTTAAAAAGTTCAATGTAGGGTTAATTTCTTTTAAAGCTTACAACAAAACAGCGTTCTTTGATATCACATTGAATTTACAATTGTGTTTGAACAATCTAATAAATTAATTCATTAAACAAAATCTAAAAGAAATCACTCATTGTTAGTAGAAATAAATTAACTTACCTACATTGTGAGCGAATGTTTTTCTTTATTATTCTTGTAATAATTCGAAATCAAGTTTGTTCAAGTAAATAGAAGAAATTAAACATAAAAGTATAATTGAACGACATTGCAAATTACAGACTCACTTTTGCAAGTAACAGCATCACAAAGACATTGATGTGTCTTAAAACGGGAAACTTTATTATCGAAATCAAACAACCGCAACCTGTGTTTATGGAATGTAAGGAAACTGTTAAAAAGTTAAACAAGGTGCTACGTATTAGGTAAAAACTTTTTCACAATGAATATGCTACTTTATTTTAAAGTGTAACAATACAGGAAATATCAGCGTCAGAATCTATGTAAATATACAGATAGGTTGCTGGTATATCAGAAGTATACACTGCCATACGTGACGGAATAATGTATGATTTATTTTAACTAAACAGTTTCTAATTGAACATCATGAAACAGAGTATTTTTCTGTGATTGATGTTGAAATCAGTTTTCATAATTTTCTTCGTGAGTTATGTTTTAATTGACATGTTTTGTACACTGTTGCAATATCCTCTCTACTGTAGCAACTAAAACATAAAAAATGTTATCCTTTTACTAATGTTTGCAAGATTTATTCAAATGCGTTATGTGTCTTTAAGACATAATTATATCGGCTCAAAGCAGTGCTAACTGGTTGCAAAAACGTTATTTAGCAAAAATATTAAAAGACTTTTAAGCTTAAGGTTTACAATAATGTTTTCCATTATTGAGTTGCATTAAAAAAACCCAAACAGATGACGAACTTGTTATCCAATATCATATCATGTAAATAAATGTCTCTAAAGGTGAGTTTGTAAATCCAATACTCAAATTAAATACCAATCTTAAACCAAGTGTTTAACCCGAACTGAGCGTCTGGTGTATACTATAATCATAGTTAAGGTTTGCTTTGAATTTGATATAATTCATGCACATTTAAAAAAACCCACAGCTTTAGTCACAAATTCTGTACAACCAGGTCTTTAGTAAGAGTACTCTATCCAAATGTTAGTATAATTACATGACTTTATCATTGATCTCTTTATAATTCGATCAGTGATATATGTTTTGTTAATTAAAGAATAAAACGAAGCGATTTTATCCGATTGACTAGTGTATAATTTTTTTTATATAAAACGATTGAAATGAGATATACGAGTGGACCACGAGTGCAACACTTGGATGTTGATACGCCTGTACATCTCCATTCGAACGGTATAAATTCGATCATTCAGGTAAACACAGTTTTAAAATAATCGATATTTTGAGGGAGCCAGTTGTTTAAGATTGTTGCAAATATTGATGGAGTACATGCTGAGAATATTCAGTGAAAAGCCAATCGGTAAAGCAGATTTATACTGAATTCGGGGAAGTCTTTTGGTCTGATAAGGTTTCTTATGGGACAGTTCGTAGGTGGAGAATGAAAATTCTGACTGACACATAGTCCGTCAAAGATGCAGCAAAATCTGGCCAACCGGTAATTGTAGCAGATAAGACAAATGTCTCAAAGTCAGTGAAATAATTGAAAGTGATTACAAGTACACTATTCCTAATAAGGTCTAAGCTATATGCATATCATTGTCGCATGTGCATTTTTTAAAGCATGTTTAGAAAGAATGAGCGATTTTTGCCAGATGCATGTCCTTAATATGGCTAATATTACAAGGAACCAGGCGTGAAGTTGCTTAAAGGATCAAGAGCACGCATAAGTTCTTTCATTGAAAACAATTCTCCTTTGATTGTATAGCCATATTAATTCTTTGTGCCGAAGAGCAAAAGTATTACAGGTTAGTAGTATCTTAGGTGTTGGTTCAAAGGGGCAAGCCGTTGTTTCCTTGACCAAGATTTAAGCTCATTGCTCAGTATCGGTTGGCTCCACAATTCTAATAGGGAAAAACTGTTTCAAAATAACCCATTTACACCCTTCAGCCTATCATGTATCATTTACAATTAAATTTTAATAGATATGTTTTAAATCTTATTACGTGTAACACATCACCTGTAGGTAGTGACGTCATTAGTTGAAAATAAAATTACTGCATTAAGCACTTGAACAGTTTTCGCTTTCTCAAAATGAGATCAATGGATAGTGAATGAAGATTAATTCTATATTAACTGATGATTCTCAGGTGAGAGCGGGTTATCGTTAACGCATCAACAGCTTATCAGAAATCACATCTATCAAGTTATAATAAGACGTTATTTTAACAGGAAGCAGATATTTTCATAGCAAAATTGTACCATAAATGTCAATTAAATATAATCAATGCCTACTTATTCTTCGTTCAACTTGCATTTTTGTGTGCTTATTTTAAATGTCAGTTAGACATTATGACGGTCATATAATCGCGATGTTTCTAGAAGATCCCAGATGCCCCAAGAAGGCATTATTTTCGGCAATAATGAGGATCTGCTTAATATGACCCTTTCCATTCCATTTAATCAGTCAGAGTAATTGCATTTTGACTTGAAAGGTCGATTTTCAAGCTTGGAAATGAAATGATAAACATGATGAATACTAAAACAGGAAACTAGCTGGGAAAATGAGCTTAAACAAACTAAAAGTGAAAATTGATGTGTAAATAATTGAGCGTTAAATTAAAGTGATCAACAAGAGTAATTTTTCTTTACTTCGTTTTGCTATTTTGATACGAGAGGGATTAATGCCAGTAGTCGATTGTCTTCAAACAGTTGAAAACCCTCATGCAAAAGCTCAGCTGACATTGGAAATCTTGCTATGCACCTGGAAGGCTCTTCAACATGAAAGAAAATAGATATTAGAATCAAAATAAACGTCCGTCCTTATATCTCTATTAAATTATAACATGTTTAAATCATACAAAATATCAAAGCAGAAAAATTCTAGCGATTGATTCCTACTTATCAACTCTACCTTTATGTTATGTTTACGCATTACCAAAATATGTTTTGTTTTCTAGAAGATTACTCCCAGACACACTTGTAGCAGCAATGATAGTAAAGAAATATTATGATACATTATCATTAAATTAACCACTTTCTGTTTTATATTCAGATATGACCAAGAAATTAAAACAGCAAGAACACATTATCACACACTTCTTGGAAAATTGTGTTTGGTGCCAGTTACAAATTTAAAATAAATAAACGTTACGAAAACTTCATTAGTTTGATACGGCACATTTGTTTTACTATGTAATATAAAATCAATACAGATAAACAAATGATTAAAACGGAATTGACATGCATATATCAAGCATCACAAATGCATCATGCAGCGATGCAAATTGCTCTTAGCTGTACAATCTGAAAAAGCATTCTTTTCAAGCCTTTTAGATAAACACAAAATTTAATTTTGAACTTTTATTTTATTAACTCATTAATTCCCGTTGCTTTGATAATAAAATATAGTGTACTAAATATTTACATTTGTACACGTAATTTGAGTAGGAAATTAACAATTCTGAGCGCCAGGACTTAGCAATATCTCTTTATATGCAGGATGATATAAGCACGGTGTTTATAAAACGTTAACCAAATTGTGCTATCCGAATACATATATCAAAATACGAATAATTCAGATTTAAATTTAAATTCAACCCAATTATAAAGCACGTGGATGTGTCTATGATCGAATATCAATTAGTTTAGATAATATTGTAACTTTTCAAATACACGGTGGTGGTAATACACATTGTTTTCACGAGATTTATAATCCATTCCTGATAAATACCTGCTTCTTCCAGAAGATATCTCTATTTTTACAGATAATATATCCTTAGTATTGATTAAGATATAACAGGTTTGACCAACATCTAAAGGGGAAAATATATACTGCCTGCCAATATATGTAATTAATGATCAAACAAATCATGATAACCTTGTAGAAAGAATGGCAATGATACAAGTGAATAACAAGAAAAGCATTGATGCAAAGCATCAAAGGGCGTCCAAGCAAGAAATGCAGCAAGTGAAGATGAACTAGTACACATATGATGACAAGATATTCTTATAAACTACCAGAAATGTATACCACTTATGAATGAGCGGACGAAAGACATTGTTCATTATGAACTTTGATTGGCATGCTAGAGATTAGAATATTACTTGTTATTTCTTTATGATCGTGGTTATTAATAGCAACGGATATACATGTATGCAATCATTTATAATCCATATGTGTAACGCATGATCAACACGTACCACACATTTGTCCCTTATTATGTACATGTTATCGCTATTAGCGAAGACCCCCTTAAGGTATCTGTTCACACTTTAAGTTAGTAAAAATATGACACTGGTTATATTACCATGTTGATCATGTTGAGCATAATTGTTTATTATACAATAATTGTAATATCTATTAATTTTAATTTAAAAAAATACAAATTTTATGAATATTGTTTTCTTTTATTCTTTTTTGTGTTTTATGTGCTATTTTAATACTGAGTTTTTACTACTCTTTTTTATTAAAATTGTAAAATAAATTTTAAGAATTCAATTGTCATATTGACCGACGATTATAAATAAAAGCTTAACTGGAACAAGTCAGTAAATTATGGTTAATCTTTCAATATATAATATTGTTTATTCTTAAACCATGTACATGTACATTGTATTTTTCTTTATCATTTTTTAAATTATCGATCAATTGAATAATTCATAAAATCTAATTTGTAACTTTGAATAATTCCTCGGCATCTTTACTAAACACGGATAACAAATTGAATAATTAAATAAAATGTTTCAAAGTTGATAATGTCATTTTAATACCATAAAAAATGTACCTTTTTCTCAATTATTGTACGAGTACATATCACGGATTTATATTACATATAAATCCGTGTACATATTTATTGTTTTTATCTCATATAGATAAAATGGTACATGCTATTGTTGTTTTTTTCCAATTGTAACGATATCAAACATCTACTCCAAAATCGGGAGAGACCGGACAATAAACGTGTGGTACTTTTCGCCGGTCACTAGTAAATCCTGGTCAAAATAGACCGGGAGAGACCGGCATTTACCGATAGGAGTGATAAAAAGATATATCTATAAATAGGTTTTTGGAATATTTAGGTCATCAACTGATCATTCTAGGATACATGTACAACAATAACATACCATGACATGATAACCGACTGTGTACTACAAAATGATAAATAAAAAACCCCGAAGAGCGCGATTTATTGACGGAAAAGGTTATTTCATTTGTAAATGTTTGCATTGCGAAAATTCATTGTAACATATCGCGACATTTCATTCTTATTTAATAATCAAGCACCCTCATACCGATCGGAATTTTCGGCTTTTATTATGACCGACTAAAAGGCTCGAGAAGTTGCTGTCGCCCTTTCACAAAATCTGATCTCATTCCATAAGAGCGCCGCGCTTCGGCGCGGACGCCAATGAACTTAGAAAATGTTACTTTGAATCCATAATTGCAAAGGATTGTTTATATAAAAGAAACGTGATTTAAACACCATGTATTTACTTCAAAACACCATCTTGATTTAAAAGACTTTCGTGAATATATGTAATTAACTATAACTTATCATAGTATAGTCTGTGTGTTCGCTAAGATTACATTTTTAGTAATTACAATCTTGAAAACGGGTAATCCCTCGGAAACATTAATAACAACAAAATTACATGTGAATTGCAGACTCGGTTTGAGTTTATACATGAGCGATAATAAAAAAATGCACTATTCCTCACGCCCCTAGCACCAGTTTGAGTGGAACTCAATTTTCAACACTTAAAAGTACTGGAATCAATGATCCCGAAGGACCATAAAAATATAGCAACACTGGAATGAAGTACGGTGCAACGTTTTACAGCTGAAACACGGCAGAGTGAACAGTTCAAGAATCTGTACAACTCGGTAATACATACGGATTGCACCGCTACTTTAAAAAAAGGTTTGCATCTTCTTCAATATAGATGAGAGGTAGATTAAGTATAGATCAACTTATATCACAAGATGATTCTCAAGTGTGATGAGTATTATCTCGAACACATCAACAGCTTATCTGAATTTTTATATATTAACTTTAATACGGTGCGAGAATGCACGGTAACAAAGTTCACATTAGCTCCTCATTGGAACCCATGGTACACATTTACACACTACATTAATAAAAAATGGGACATCGGGGATTTTTGGTGCTACAAATGAGTTTTAGTTTTATGTTAATCATATCTTACTTTGATTTATTTTTGTTTTGGTTTTAAGTCACAACGAATCGGTAATTATCAAAGTATTAATTCAAATGTACATTTATTGCCAGCTTTGTATTATGCTTGACCAGATATGAAGCTGTTTGGGGGGTGAAGGGGGCGGTAGTCCCCTTCATCGCCAAAAACGTTTTGGACATATGACAGGCTAAAAATGGCCTCAGGTCGATCTTAGGGTAACTAGTAACCGACGCTGAAAAGCCTTTTACTCTATCTCAATTCATTGAGAAGTTGCAGCACTTTGAAATCAGTTTTGATGGAAAAAAACAATGCAAAATAGTCATTTTGGCAATTTTGAGATGTCCCTCCGTTGCCATGGTAACAGGAAATTTACGATTGAGCATGCTGTTACAGAGGCTATGGTCTAGTCAACATTTGTGCCAAGTTTCATCAGTATTGAACATTTTTCATAGTTTCACAGCAGTTTGAACTTGTAACAGGACGACGGCAAATTTTCACAATATGCTCATGGGGGTAAACGGTTAATATGAAAAACTACCTACATGGACCTTTTGAATTGTCAACTTGTCATTTTAAACAGTAATGTCAATGCATTTACTAACCGTATATTATTCTGTGACATCATTTGTCTATGTTGATCAATTTTTGTTCTATATTATTTCAAGATTTGCCCTTTCAAAGTTTTTTATTTATTACAAAATAAGACAAATAAATGTGTATGAACTTGTGATTGTACATGTGTAAGGTGAGCTATCCTTTTCCTTGTATAAATATTACCTAAACTATAACTTGTCATCATAATGGTTTTTTCAAAAATTATAAAATGAAATGATTTTATACAAGAGGCATGTTCATTATTCAGACTGTGAAACAGATAGAATGATAAATGCTCCAGGTATATTCATTGTTCTTTTCATCTCAACACGTTCAAGACAATAAAGAGAACCTTAACAATGAGAATGCGGTGATAACGATCAAATATTGTTGTAGTTTAATGAAATCCTGTAGTTTAATGTTAAACAGCTGATTAATATTTCACATATTTCAAGTCATCACTATTAAATATATACAGAATTTTATTTGCAAAGTTGGCAGAAAAAAAATGGTATATTCAGTAACATCAAATCATCTCATTCTCTCATTGCCTGCGTATAAAGATATCAATTAGGGATATTTTATTAATAAGTTTCGGCCAGTGCAGTTAAAAATCTGAAGGGGTGAAACGGGAGAGAATTAAACAATATTTGTTTATAAATATTAGTTGTTATGATGTTTGTTAACTATTAATTCACAAAAGAGGACATAATGTTTATACAATCTCTTTTATCATCTTCTCTTATAATGGTTATTATATAATGAAGTTTACTGGTGATTTGTCAGACTCAATCAAACCGAGTCTGCAATGCTCATTTAATTTTGTTGTGATTTATGCTTGCGAGGGATCACTTTGTTTTCCAGATTTTTGTAGTTGATTCTAGACACCAACAGTTATGATAACCTAATATTGAATTACCTAATACTGTAGATACAAAGTACACATCATTAAAATATGCATCATTTTTATAACGCTTATCCTATGTTTTTTTTCAGAATGTTTTGCACTACTTTGAATTTGAAAAGTCTATTTAGAGATTTTTAAATGATTTAAAAAATACAAATAAAAATAAAAATCTTTCAACAGTACAGAGCCTTGTATGACTGCGCTTTTCTGCTGGCTAGCATATATAGATTTCTTATTAATATTTATATTGTTAAAGTTACTTTATTGCCGTTTTTTCTTAAAAGTAGAAACAAAAATGAAAGGGAAAAAGTAGCATTAAATCAAATGATTGTAACGGATAGTCTAACTAAAATAACTGAAATTGTAATTGATAATTGTAGGAAGCATCTTTTATATAAAAAAAAAACATTTTTAATTTTTATATGAAAATCCGTAGGTGCAATTCATTAACTCATTTATGTTTGACATTTTTATTTCTCTGTTTTTCTAAAATAAGAAATAAATTAAGATATATGTTCAATCATATCATCATGTTCTTAGTTCGGGAAGATAAATTCATTGAAAATTATGATAAATTGTTAATCTTTTAGTGTATTAAATGATGAGTTAAACATCTTTTTGAACTATAAATAGTTTTTATCTTGATAAATCGCACCAGTTTAAGACATTTTCCGGACGTAAATATTATTATAATTAAATGATTATATATTAAATCATTAAGAGGAACACAATTAATTTGCAATTAAGTATGCAATGGTATTCATTTATTTCTGTTTTTCTTTCATTAAAATTCAAAGTTAACAATAGAAATAAAATAAAACCGAAGAAAACACATTGAATTCTTATTTTCACAATGTTTTACGTAAATGTATATTTCGGTGACTTTGATATGCATAATGTGTTATACAATACACTTTAATGTTTATTCTTCGCAATTGCTATAATCAGATTAAGATTATGATCTTAAAATGTCACAATAAGTTATATAGCCAGCATAATTATTTAAATTCATTTTGAACATACAGGAATACCTTTTTTACGAACTTACTAGTCTACCACTTAAGTCATTATTTCGGTGCAAATGTATGGGAAGTTATGTTTAATGTTGTTGCGTCTATTCGATTTTACTCAAAATATCATCCACAATTTATGCTTTTTGTTAACATGTAACGGTGAGCACTATATCAACTGTCAGATCATGATTCTATTTTAAGAGATTTTCCAACAAATGCTCATTAGAGAATTTGAAACAGTGTATTTCAACTCAATACCATATTTCCCACCAGGTGTCCGTACACGTTTACGGGTGATACATGATTCAAGATATAACCATGTGTATTAAACAGAATTTTTGTTAAATCATTTTAAAAACTAAAAGACAAAATCATCTATATTCCGAGTTTGTGCACTGTTTGAATATTCAATGTAATACATTCCTTAATATGTTATTCCTAGCAATGTACCATTTAAGTACAGCACATTTCAGTACTTTTGCCGTTATCAAACAACATAAAATTGTTTGCATGAGTAATTATAAACGCTTTCAAAATGGATAAAAATTACATAAGATGTGTTTTCCCCTTAAACTCAAAGTTCAAAGTGGAACAAGAACAAGATTCTACTAGCGTGAGACTTTTCAAACCCCTTTCAGACCTCTCTTAGACAGAACAAAATGCAGACAAACAAAGACATTGTATCTTCTCATCTGAAACAAGGAGTACCGTGACTTCAAATAATATGAATAAAACCGGAAGTTCAGTTTCAAATTGATTAACTAACAGTTTTTTCCATTAATTATACTTTTTATCTAACAATTAACAATGTTGTTTTCCTTTCAAAAAGAAAAGAAATATCCGATGGCATATTTAAATAACGACATTGCACAAAACTTTATAAAAGATGCCTTCAGCATGCTCAACCTCAAAATAGATAAATACAGAATCCCTAAAGAAAGCCCAACACGGCAAAATTGAAAATGTTGCAGGCTCGGTTTGATTGAGCCTGTTCATGGACAATACTGGAAAACCCTCAAATATTTTAAATTTTAAATAAAAAAAAGAATAACAAGAAAAGAAAAATAAGACGATAAACGTATACAAAAAACTTCATACCGAGTATATCGATAATGATACTATTAATATACCATTTGCTAATTTTGCGTACATAAATGAACACATAACTCGATGGTGTATAAATAGTAAAAATATAAATATAAACCTTACATGTATCATGAAACCCGTAAATCATAATTATTGACAATGAAAATGAACGTATAGAAATGTAGCTATCACAAACAAAATATGAAATGTTCATGAAAAAATAGAACGGAATGGATATTCATCTTTCATAAAATAATTTAACTCAATTTAATCTTGTAAATGATGCATATTGCTATAATAGAACAATAATCGTTTGCCATCCTAAATTATACTCAACTACAAAAACGAGACCTTAAGGTATATATATTCAAGGTTTTCACCGAATGTGTATGCTAGTTAGCACTGGTCACGTGACAATTTATCAGAATCAATCATCAACTGATACAGTTTTAATCCTGATTGAGTAAAACAGATGTTAATGTATTATACTTGATATTCAGAAGAAGTTCCGATGGCAGAAAACCGGAAAGCAATTCGTTTCCTATCTCAGTATATTAGATTTCGGGTGATAACATTTAGACGTAAACATCTTATCAGCGTCCATTAATCGGGAAACAATATGTCTTAATCAAACTTAAGCAAATGTGATATTTTTACAATATACTAATGATGAAAATGGATAATGTATATTTGTAGACATAACAAAATTATGTGTTTCGGTAAAAAAAAAGGCATAAACTTTTAAGGTTTTTGATTAAGACATATTGTAAATTCGGATAACGCCCCAACTCACCATAAACTGCAGCAGAACAAGTATTCGCTCTAACATTAAGCAAACGTTTACAAAATTTTAAGTGGATTCTTTCCAATTCTTTGGATTTCGTGTATCCCCAAATTTCAGACCCGTATCCTAAAATAGACCCAATGAAAGCATCAAATAATTGACATAATATTTTAGGTTTGAGATCAAACTTTTTACAATTGTAAAACAAAACATTAAGAGCTTTTAAAGCTTTTCCTACCAAGTGTTCCTGGTTAAGCGAAAAATTACCTGTATAATTAAAAACAGTACCTAAATAATTAAAATCATTCACAACTTCTAAAATTTGGCAATCATAGGTCCAGTTCTCATTTTGTAATAACCCCCCTCGTTTTCGAAAAACCATTACTTTTGTTTTGCTTGTATTTACTTTTAATCCCCATGTAGAGCAATATGAATGTAAAAGATCCAAATGGTTTTGCAGTTCCAATGGTGACTTGCCTAAGATGGCCATATCGTCAGCAAATAACAATAAAATCAAAATAACATCATCAAATGACAGTCCTGATTCTTGACCAGTTTGCAAATATAGCTCTAAATCCTCTACAAAGAGAGAGAATAAAATTGGTGAAATTACCTCCCCTTGACGTAATCCAATAGCATAATAAAAATAATCAGAATAATTCGAACAAGATTTGACACAAGATTTAACTTTTTGATACATGTCTCTTATAATACGCAGCAATTTACCTTTTATTCCTAATTTATACATTTTCAGCCATAGTGCATTTCTATATATACTGTCAAAACATTTCATCATATCGACAAAAACAACATGTAGACGTTTATTTTCATTAACAAATTTTTGAATTAATGACATTAGAACAAAAATTGCATCGGTTGAAGAACGCCCTTTACGGAAACCAAATTGTGCATCTGATATGATATTGCTACTTTCACAAAAGGATTCTATTCTAACATTAAGTACAGTGGTAAATAATTTTGACAAACAACTAACTAATGTTATGCCTCTATAGTTATTGACGTCATCAGTACGCCCCTTCTTATGAAGAGGGATAATATTGTTCTGGATAAAAACCATAGTTTAACACAACATTAAATATATCACATATATGGACACCTAAAATATCGATGCTTTCTATGAAGTATTCATTCATTAAACAATCGCTACCTAATGATTTTCCACGTTTTAACATTTTTACGGCATTTTGAACTTCATTTAAAGTAATTGGTTTATCTAACTCATCACACTCAGTATTTATCTCATCAAAACAATAATCTTTACAAAAATTTTCAGCCTCAATATTGTTACAATTTGATATAGCATTACTTAAATTAGCAAAATATTCTTTAAATACATCTATTGGAATATTGCTATTGTCTGCAGACGACTTATTTTTAAAATATTTCCAAAACTGCTTCGGTTTACTTTTTTTTTAATTTCTATATCGGACATCTTCTTACAATAATATATTCTTTTCTTTTTACGAATAATACTTTTATATTCCGTTTTATATTTACAAAGATTTATTCTATTGATATCATTAGTATTTCTATTAAAATCCTTAAAGCATCTAAATACAAAGTTCTAGCATTGATACATTATCTATCAAACCAGTCAGAGTTATCTATACACGAACTATCACTAAAATAGACGTCATTGTTAAAAGTACAACATTTACCAAATAATGGATCTGCTTCATTGCGTAACACAGATGTAAAACTATTTAATACACTATTTACACAGTCACGGTTGGACAAATCAATATTATCAATAATTCTGTTAAACTCAGGCAATTTTGCAATAAGACCATTGCGAAATTCATTTCTAGAAGCAACGTTTAATTATATAAAATGAAACATCTTTTATTATTGCAAGGCAACAATTAAAGTTAATTAAATACGCTTAAGATATATAGAAAAGTATACCTCCCGGAAATATATATGCATTGAGAGGTAGCACTGGTCTTAGTCTGAATTAAGACGCATACTATACAATTGTCTTGTTATTTGAAAACAAAAATAGTTAGGGATATGCTTATCTCTATTTTGTTTTACAACTGCAAATCGGCTCTTACTCGGCAGTAATTAGTGTAGCCACTTTTTCATTAAGAAACCTGTGCTGATAGTGATACTTGTGATTGGTATTTTTTGTCAGCCAGGTCAGGTTTTTCTTAAAAGCCTGATAACATTGTAGCAATGTGAGTATTCATTCAAATTTATTACATAGATAATATACGTGGAGCACGCAGAGACAAATGAGTACATATTCTTTTAACTATAAGAAAAATGTAAATTATATATTGCTGACTGTTTAAATTTTCTAGCAGAAGTAAGCAAAACATTATTTTGTTTCATATGGCAGGAATGAATTGCATTAAAAGTCCTAGATATTGTCTTCCAAAACTCATACATGCCAGATTAAGTTTGTTTGTTTGTTGTTTTTTTACGTCACATCGACACAGTATATGTCATATCGCGACGTTCCAGCTTTACTGGTGGAGGAAGACCTCAGGTGCCCTTCCGTGCATTATTTCTGGCATGAACGGGCACCTAAGTAGACATTCCGTAAGCTAGCTGGATAGGCCAGATTAGGTAACTGGACCGCATCCGTATTTGTGCTAGGGAAAAAACAATGTTATGCTTAATTAAACAGGTGACTCTTTCTACATAATCATCTCATATCGAATTGTAAGAGCCAATTTGCAGTTATATGGGTAAGAGCTTGAAAAGACTTCTGTCGTCTTAATACAAACTCTTACCTCTACATCAATACAAAATGTTCATAAAATTCTATTTGTGGATGAAAATTCCAATTGTTTTACCTTTCTCCTACACAAAGATAAACAATTATATACGTGAATAAATGATAAGGTAAAATTATTAGTACTTAATTGGCTATCAACTACAATAGACCACCTGTTTCATTAGGAGTTATGGCATTCTGCTGTGCCTATAAAAACTGCATTATTCATAACAACATGCGCTCGTTTTAATTAAATTATCTTAATTGCGTTTATCTATTCAATTCAGACTGTATTCACAACAGGTTGAAACCGAGTATTAAACTTTACAACTCATACCCTCACCATAACACTCATTGAAACATGTATCTCTTTTTGCATGTTTATAAGAGTCTGATGTATTATTTGTAATAAAAATAATCTGCAAGATATTTCAAAATATTTGTGCTTGTATTTGTGTAACAGCATTGAAAGTTTATGGCTAAAGCCATTCGTTGGTTATGTTTATGGTAGACTTCATTTATTTGTTAGTTGCATGCATTTATTAATTTACCATCTCCCAGCTCCGTACTTTGTTTCCTTTCCCTTCCGTAACAATTACTTACATTGTGAGCGATTTTAGTCTTTATTATACTTGTTATATAATTCTACATCAAGTTTAGTCAAGTATATTGAAGAAACTAAACCTTAAAACATATAACTGGAAGTATAATTAAACGACATTAAAAATTGCAGACTCACTTTTGCAAGTAAAAGCATCACACTAATGTGTCTTAAAACGGGAAACTTTATCATCGAACTCAAACAACCGCAACATGTGTTTATGGAATGTAAGGACACTGTTAAAAAAGTTAAACATGGTGCTACGAATTAGGTAAAAACATTTTAATTATGAATTTGTTACTTTATTTTAAAGTGTTACAATACAGGGTAATATCTATGTAAATATACAGGTAGGTTGCTGATATATCAGAAGTATACACTGCCATACGTGACCGAATGATGTATGCTGTGTTTTAACTTAACCGTTTCTAAATGAACATCATGAAACAAAGTATTTTTCTTTGATTGATGTTGGAATCAGTTTTGATAATCGTCTTTGTGAGTTATGTTTTAATAGACTTGATTTGTACGCTGTTTCAATATATTTCTCCTCAGTAGCAATTAAAACATAAAACTGTATCCTTTAATTAAATTAAAAAGTTTGTAACATTTATCCAAATGCATTATGTCTATGGGTGTCTTTAGACGTAACTATAACTCAAATTACATCGGCGCAAAATAGCGCTTACTGGTTGTAAAAAATATTCTTTGGGAAATATATAAAAAGACTTGTAAGCTTAGGTTTACATAAATGTTTTCCATTTTTGAGTTGCATTAAAGATTAATATTAAGATTAACCAACTTGTTATCAAATATCAGTTCATGTAAAATAAATACCTCTAAAAGTGAGTTTGTTAACCCATTACTCGAATTAAATATCAATCTTAAACCAAGCGTTAACCCGAACTGGGCGTCTAATGTATACTATAATCATATTTTGCGTTAGTATAATTATATGAAATTATCATATATCTCTTTATAACTTGATCAGTGATATATATTTTGTTAATAAAAGAATAAAATGAAGTTATCTTATCCAATTGACTAGTGTATAAATAAAGAATTTAGAAATGATTGAAATGAGTAGACGAGTGCACGACAGCGCGATTTCTTAGATGTTGATACGCCTGTACAGCTCTTTTCGATACCTTTCAAACGGTATAAATTTGAGCATTCAGGTAAACACAGTTTTAAAATAATCAAGATTTTAATAAAGCTAGTTGTTGTTCACTGTTGTAAATATAGTTTGAAAATGTGCTGAGAATATTGAGTAAATCATAGTTAAAGCAGATTTATAATAAATTCGGGGGAGTCTATATGTCTGATAAGGTTTCTTATGGGACAGTTCGTAGGTGGAGAATAAAATTCTGACTGACACATAGTCCGTCAAAGATGCAGGAAAATCTGGTCAACTGGTGATTGTAGCAGGTAAGACAAATGTCTCAAAGTCAGGGAAATAATTGAAAGTGATTACAAGTACAAAGGCCTAAGCTGTAGGCATAACATTGTCGCAGGTGTAATTTAATTTGAAGCGTTTTTAGAAAGAATGGGCGATTTCTGCCAGACGCATATCGTAATACGGCTAACATAACAAGGAAGGCATGTAGTTCCTAAAAGGACCAAGGGCACGCATAAGGTCTTTCATTGAGTATCATTTTCCTTGGATGGTATAGCCATACTTATGCATTGTACCGAACAGCTAAAGTATTACAAGTTAGTATAACTGAGATGTTTTACTAAAAAAACTTTGAGTAATATCATAAAAGGAGCAAGCCGTTGTTTCCTTGAGCAAAGTTTACGCTCATTGCTCAGAATTGGTTGGCTCGACAATTCTAGAGGGGAAAATTGTTTCATAACAACCAACTTACACATTCAGCGTATCATTTACAATTAAATCGTCATAGATATGTTTTGAATCTTATTACGTGCGCAAAATGTAACACATCACCTGAAGGTAGTGACGTCATTAGTCGAAAATTAAATTACTGCATAAAACATTCGACAGTTTGCACTTTCTCAAAATCAGATCAATTGATAGTAAATGAAGATTAATTCTATATCAACTGATGATTATCAAGTGAGAGCGGGTTATCGTTAACGCATCAGCAGCTTATCAGAAATCACATCTATCAAGTTATAATAAGACGTTATTTTAACAGGAAACAGATAAATTCATTGCAAAATTGTACCATAAAAGTCAATTAAATATAATCAATGCGTACTTATTATTCGTTCAACTTGCATTTTTTTGTGCTTATTTTTATTGTCAGTCAGTCATTGTGAAGGTCATATCGCGTTTTTTTCTTACTGTCTTCTGCAGGAAGACCCAAGATGATGTCCCAATGCATAATTTTCGGCAATAATGGGGATCTGCGTATAGGAACTTCCATTCTATGAGTCAGAACTTCTTGACTACGGGGGGGGGGCACAACTACATCGTAAACAGTTATTAAACAGTGTTATAAATGTACAGAACACATTCTAATAAAACAATTGATACTAAATAACGATGCTCTTCACAGCATGACATTTGATTTGTTTCGCACCGACACAATTAAGGTCATAATTATGGCGCCGGAACAGAATGCTTCGCTAACCTCGGGTATTACAGTCTTAAAACAGTGCCAAGGGTCAAAACCACCCAAACTACTGGATCTAAGAAATCCATATACTCCAGATATTCAGACCAATAAAGTCGTCACTTACGATTACACGCTGCAATTATGATGCCTCAACCATTAAAGACAACCCCTCAGCCACATGGGAAGCATGCCATTTAACAAAACAGTAATAATGTAAACAGTTTAAAAGAAAATGTTAGTTAGCATAGAGCATAATCTCTTCACAACTTAAGTTGCTAAATATTTCAATATCATTTGAAAGAGTCAAACATAAATTATCGTTAGTTATGATACATTAATGATAAAATATCACTTAAAATATTACAGATGTTCGCTTTTTATTTTACGAACAGTAATTTTTTCCTTGCAAAGTTTAATAATTTTATTTCAATTGATTCACCTCAAGTTACGCTTATTGTTGTTGTTTTTTATTATTATTAGTATGAATAATCAAGCCACTTGTACATTGTAGTCGAAAAAAATGATTTCAGTAGAATACCGTTTCTTAGGATTTATTTAAATAAAGTAATAAATAAAATGCATGAGAGAAGCGACAACTCAATGACATTACATATAGGTATATAACGAGTTAATAAAACGAGTTAGAATAAAAATATTTGGAAGTGATAATAATTTTATAATAAGCATCATCTGTATCAGTCAGTATATGACGTCATTAACGAAACTATATTAGTTTGATATAGTCGACATTTGAACTTTCATACTTGATAAAATTCAATTCATGTGAGATTGATGACTTGCTTAGCTGGGCTTAAAGATGTCCTCATACGTCTTGAAATAAAAATATAATAATTAATTGTTTGTTAAAAAACACGCTTTTCCTAAGAAAAGAATAAATGTTTACTTCTTTAGAAATGGCATGCATGAGTTTTATAATGTTTAAATTATGGTTTCAGAGTATGTTAGATGCTTGCCACTTGAAGAAAGTATTACTAAATGTCAAAGCATAGCAAAATGTAAAGAAAAGTAGTATTTAGACTTCCATACAAAAACTAAAACATTAGCTATAGAATAACTGAATTTATTGCCAAAAAAGCAGCAGAAGAAAAACAGGACTCAGGTATTTGACCAATGAATCACTTTTTGAATACTATAAAAGTGAATCAAAAATATAAAAGATTATGAGGAATATCAATAAGAGCATTTCTGGGGCATAATGGGCCTTAAAAGAATACGACTTTGTGATTTCACAAAGTTAATCAACATTCGAAATCAGAACACGGATTTTTTTCAACAATAATATCTGTTTTTGGAGGATTCTAAACCAGGTTTTCCGGAGGGCCCCCTAGGGTCAAGAATACTGTTACTAAAAATAGAAAATTCATTATTTATGATTTACATTGCACATAGTTACATTGTTTGTTACTTATATTTGTATTTTAACTTAAATATATCTTTCTACAATGGTGATAATTGAAAACTAGTATCGTGGCATTGCCATATTTCTTGTTTGTTTGGGGTATTTTTGGGTTTTTTTATTGACACCCCGTATCTCAAAAATAATTTTCGATAGATTGTTTGTAAAAAGGCCAATAAAAATGTTTACAAATGTAATAGCAAAAAGTATAAAAAATATAATCTAAGATATATATCTTATGATAATGACGATAAAATTGGAAGCAAGGTTTAAAACAATTCGAAAAACAAAACTGGTGAGTGAAGATCCCTTTATGTAAAACAAAATAATTGTAATTAGTTGAAAACTGCAGACTCGCTTTAATTGGTTCTGTATAGACAATTAACGGTGTGACATCTTTCACGACCCATAACACCGGCTTATGCTATATTAAATCAAAGTGCACGACAACGTTTTACTGCTTGCTACCAAAGTTCTCAAGTTTCTACATTTAAAGATAAAATTAAAATACTAGTTTGCAGAGAGAAAAAATGATAAAGTTAATAATGAGCATAACGTTATTTGACGCAGTTATATATATTCATTTTTCTTTGTAAGCTATCTATGAGATCTATGATATAAAGTAACATAAACTGTTGAAAGAGGTACAACTTAAATTAGTGATTATCTCTTCAGAATATCACGTCAGTTTTCACATTTATCAGTTAAAATCTTTTAGATATATTTGTCGGTTATATAATGAGACGGTAAAACATTAAATTATTTCCGGATTTTCCACCAACCACTTTACATATAGTGAGGTATCCTAAAAAGTTGAACTGTTCAGATTTACTGTCTCTTCTATAACGATTGTTCAGATTTACTGTCTATTACGATGCTCTTTACTTTCAGAAATGTTTTCCGGTTTCGTTCTTTGCTTCGTGTTAAATGCTTATCTCATGAAACCATTATAGTATTATATTATCATTATGATAGAAGATCTAACATCTTATATTTAGTATTTGATCTTACATTTTTGAATACCTAGCATCTATGCTCTAACTGAAAGGTTCATTTCTCAATTCATTTGCCAATACTAATTTTTAAACAATATTAATTAACAGTCTATCAAAATTGGTGCAATTCCTTACTTATCTACATGTAATTGTATAATTGCATGAACCAGCTTTTTTTACAGATAGACAGTTTGCACCAGACGGATTTTCATTATAATAAAATTTGCTTGGCACGCGCGTAATGCATCATTTCTATTTTCGTTAATTTCATTTAACATCAGTTACATATAGCTCTTAGAACTTTAACAAATATCCGAATGTTGCTGATAAGTACGTATCCATAAATGATTATACTGTTTGTAGTTCATTACTAATTAATTAATTTATTTAGTTGTTACTAACTTGAAAGAAGCATGAGTTCATTAATAACAAAAGAAAAAATTGCATTTGAGTCAAACGTTTATATTGTAATCTTATGCTAGGCATTTTGTATGCGTTTTTTTTCCTGCAGTTTTATACATAATCATTTATAGTTTGATAAACCTGTAGATCGTACTTGACTATTTTTACAAATAAAAATGATCTTGCTGAGAAAAAAAAATGAGTTATAACCATTAAAAATAATTTGCATCAATAGAAAAAATATCTTATTTTTTATAATTAAATTAATAAGACTGGAAGTTAATGTGTTGTAAAATAAATTTCAACGTATTACATTTATTTATCTTTAGTAAAAAGGGCGCCATTTGTTTCGTAAAAATTAGAACAGGTGGCTATTAACATAGGTTAAAACAAAATATTTATATCGTTAAACTTGATTTTTATCTTATTAAAAAGGAGAAGATTTTTCGGGCTTTTTTCATACTTTATTTTAATATGATAACATATGTTAAGTTTACATCTCTCTCTCTCTCTCTCTCTCTCTCTCCCCCTCTCTCTCTCTCTCTCTCTCTCTCTCTCTCTCTCCCTCTCCCTCTTTCTCTCTCTCTCTCTCTCTCTCTCTCTCTCTCCCTCTCCCTCTCTCTCCCTCTCTCTCTCTCTCTCTCTCTCTCCCTCTTCTCTCTCTCTCTCTCTCTCTCTCTCTCTCTCTCTCTCTCTCTCTCTCTCTCTCTCTCTCTGACACGTTTATATATGTAAAAGAAGTGTTGAATTCATCAGTCTAAAGTTTTATAACGTAATCTTAAAATTTGATCATTACTTTTGAGGTAAACAGTAAAAGCCCAACATTATTTTCACTTTAATTATAGAATTTACAAACCAAAGTGCAAACAATCCAAATATAATAATAATAATAATAATAATTAAGGTATAACCGTAGTGAAGTTTTAAAAGAAATAGAATTATCCATTTATTCAAGGGTTGTATAGCATCATTCAATGCCATCATCAAATGAAAATATATTTAATTATATGTATTATAACAACTTCTTACTTAAATGGACATATCAAAAGTTGAATCTAAAGTGCTTTGATTTCTGGAACACACAAACAGTATATTTTCAAACATAATAAATTACCATCACAGCAAACACAGTTACTAATTGGGTGTATCTAAGTAACATATAAGTATAATTCACCACGCCAAACTTTTCCAAAACTTTTAACCTACATGTTTTGTGTATTTAAAGTTCAATAAAATACAGCCTCAATATATTGCCATAAATAAAACCCTGTAAGAATAAGTAAACACCTTTCATATTTATGAACATCGCGCGTTTTATTTTATCAGATTTATGTCTAAAAAGATTTGCTCTGTCTGGCATATTTTTTTTTCTAGAAGATTATTTCAGTATTGCTGAGCTTTTTTAAGTTTCATGCGGATCGTTTAATTGCGTAGCAAACTAGTCAATATATTGATTATTGCTCCGCGCCCACAGGCGCGGAGCTATTTGTGTTTACTATTTTTTTTGTCCATGGGCCCGGATTTGATCATTTAATCCCTTCGATTTACAGCTAAAAGTAAATCCGCATTTAAGAACTCCTTTCGATTTCTATATTGGTTTCCCCTTCGGTGATTCGCAACATGTCATATTAATGAATCAGAACAGGTAAGCAGTTCTGCTGTACATGAAAATCAAAAGCTATAAATAGCTCTAAATGTTAACTTAGGTTATACATTTGTTATTTCCCTTTTTTAGTAGTACATGAAATTATAATATGTTACATTTTGAATTAATTTACACACAGCATATCAAGTATACTATTAATGATTGAATTTGTCAATATAAAGAAGATTTCATGAATAAAACTTTAATAATTTTGCTTTTGATAATTATTCTTAATTTATATTTATGAAATTAAATGTTTGATAATAACATGTTGATATATTGGTTGTTTTGAAATAATTAAACTTTAGTATATAAAGTTACATTTCATTGGCGACAGTGATACAGCACACCCCTTTGGGCTTCCAAAATAACTCATTTGGCAGCTATTCCAATGATACGAGATCCGTGTCCGGTGTATGTACGTGAGAATTATTCCATGTGAATGTTATTTTCTTATTACAGAACAGCGAACAGAGGATAATACTTTGTAGAAATGATATAATTTCATTCAAATACCAAATCCAGTCGTAACATCAAAGAATTAGGAAAAAGGAAAAAGATTGAATACAAGATAGGTTTTTGAATAACATCTCTTTAGCAACCGAAAACCAGATGTTGTTTTAATCTATCATGGGTGCATCATAAACTTATTGGTTCCAACACTATTTTGGTGAGCTTTTTAGTATTTTCTTTCGAATTCGATAAAGTATTTAATTTCGTTCAGGCATTTTGTCGTGACGCGACCTGTCCGTGACTGTGCGCGTCCGTGAAAAATAGCTCATCCTGCGAAGGGTATGCCACAGCGAAACCTGTATTTTGTGGCCTTACGAGCGGATGGACCCTTATTAAGCATAGGCTATAGATAGATAGCATCATTGATTTGATCTGCATTTTGAACATGAAATGTAATGTTTTTTATGAATGGTTTTAAAGCAATTCAACAATTAAGAAGATTGATCTCTAAATAAACCAATTAACAAAAGATTTTTTAAATATATATCACCAATGTCAAATAGCTTCTATATCTTTGACTCGCACTAACATGATGTTAGTGAATTTCCTCATAACTGCCTAAAATTCAGGTAACAGTCGTCTATTATATTAATAAATACTGTATCACCATGTTACGCGTGTATAACAAACAAAAAATTCCTGAATTTGGTATTTTTAAAATTCATCCCATCCCATTTTTACATTCCAGAGTGTATTCTACTTTCAGTATTGAAAGAAACCTTTTTTTTTAAATTTGACATGAAAAAAATGCATGTTATATTAGTATATTATAATATTAGTCCCTTTTGTTACTATTTGTATATTTGTTACAATTATAATAATACAAAAAACAGACTTTGATATTTTTATCATCTTATGTTACTGACTACAGTAGTGACACAAACAGAACATAGTACAGTCATGTAACATAACATTTACAAGTCTTGTAAGTCTTGTTTGTATTCAATGAAATTACTTTCCTTACCAGGTAGGCATCAGTGAAAGCATTTTTTTATATTAAATATCTTTCCCCTCTTTTTAATTATGGACAGTGCATAAGATAAGTATAATTATGCAAAAAATGGTTTACAAAACATTCGGAAAAAATCTACAATAGTACTAAAGCTGAATATAACATGACCTGTGCGTAGGAATAATTTGGTAAGGTATCTGTACGGAGCTTCTCAATTGCTGCATTGCAGCAACATTTGTACTTGTATGATAAAATGATATGAAATAAAAAAAAAACTATAATCGTCAACAAATCAGGGGTATAATTTATGCAAATCTATTGATAAGTTGCCAGTATTACACAGAGTCATACATTATGAAAGAATATGATTCCACTTAACAGTTTGTAATTGCAAATCATGAACACGAATATTTGTTTGTGACGAATCTAGACTCATTGTTGATAATTTCTTCATGATTCGTGATATGATTATCTTGTTATGTGTGGAACTATCCCATTACTTTCAGCTGACACAATCCCTACCTCTCAGTTATAAACTGTGCTGTATGCTGAAAAGTTGACAAAAAGATGTTGCCATACCAATTTATTGGCCAATATTAATGCAGGTAATTAAATGTCACACACGGTGATTTGTAACCCATTACACAAATAAAATACCTATCAGAATTTATAGAGCAACCACACATATGTGTTGTTGCATTGGCTAACGCGTTGGACTAGTAATCTCAGGAAAAAAACCTTCGATAGGTGCATAACGTTATTTTCTTCAATACGAAACTATCCAGTCATGGCTGGTTCCAGAAATGGATCAAAGTATTTCTATAAACTTCTTACACAATCGAACTAAAGCAAATTCTATATAAACTAACAACACATTTTCCTTTACAGAACCAAATGGATTCACAATAACTCATTTTCATAAAACAATTTCATTACATTCCGAATGATTTCTTTCTTCAAGTTGTTTGTTTTACCTGAAAATAAAAAAATCCTCAACATCCTTCGACGTATCATTTACCTATCAATTGCAATTATATTGGGATAAACGAGTTTTAAATCTAATTACATGTGCAAAATGTAACATATCACCTGTATAGCTAAGGTAGTGACGTCATTGGTTGAACATAAATTAATTGCAGAAAAAAAGATGAACAGATTGCGCTTTCTCAAAAGGAGATCAATAGAAAGTGGGTATAGATTAATTCTATACAGCAGATGATTCTAAAATGAGATGAATTTATCTAAAACGCATCAACTGCTAATCCGAAAACACATCTATCAAGTTATTATCAGGCGTTTTTTTACAGGAAACAGAGCTTTCATAGCACAATTGGACTATGAATGTCAATTCAATATAATCAATGGTACCCATTCTTCTTTACACTTATTTTTTTCTTTGCTTATTGTTAATATCAGTCGTAATGTTCCTTATTGTCTTGTGGAGGAGGACCACAGATGCCCCTTCAGGCATTATATTAGGCTAGAATGGGCATCTGCGTAAAACCAAATGTAACTTCTCTATGCTTACTGACCAGAAGTTTTGAAACCGTAACATTGATAGTGAAAATGAGTAGAAATCATCAACTTAACCACTAACATCTAAATTTAACTTTTAAATGATTCGTGCAAGAACAGCTAGTTCAATTATTAAACTTGCCTGAGATTATTGATTAAACGATACAAAATTTAATAAATTATTTATGTTAAAAAGCGACGTTTCAACATAGCTCTGATTATATCCGATTTTTCAGGTATTTTACTTACTGCAAACCAATTACCAATTGTTTCTAGGATACATTTGTCAAATATAAAATGAGACCGTACACATTATATTATCACTACTTGTACACGTTAACGACCACTTTGTTTGAGTGTATGGAACAATTATGATGATATTTGGGATAAATATATGTCGTTGCATATCGCAGTCTTGCTTTCATAAATTCTATGACATACAGTTGAATTTGTACTGTCTCGCAATCGCAATAGCAAAGTCTAAATTTGAGCTAAGTTTTCGAAACTAATATTATTGGAATCAGTGATCCTGTATAACCAAAAAAAAAACAGTGATGTATTCATTCATTTTTCATTGTAAACCATACAATATCCGATATCTGTGATAACAATGACTATGTTGATAAGAAACAAACTGTGGAAAGTAGTACACTTTTAATTAGCGATTATATGTTTCTATTCAGTATATCTCGTACCAGAATCCACCTCTATCAGATTACGTTTCTAGAATACATTTGTCAGTTATATAATGAAACATTAAAACACTACATTATCTCAATTATTCCACGTTAACGACTATTTCACTTGTAAATTGCTTTCTTATCAAGTTTTATTGTTCAAATTTGATGTATATTACGAGGCTCTTAGCTTGTTTTCCGGTTCTGTCTTTCGTTTCGATTTATAGGCTTGATACATTATACGCATATTGTTAAATGAGCAAACTGAATTATAGTTATAATGCAATATTTTAAATTTTACCTTCAGTTGTTAATGGCAGACTATGATATACATTGTTAACAAATGAAGAAATTGGTTAAGGGATTATAAAGTTAAAGAGGGAAAAGAACAAATCATATAACACATGTTGCAGGTTCTGTTTCTGTTTAAAGAAAGTCATTGGTAACTATTATAGCGCCTCCGTTCCGAGCGATCTAAATATTTGAAATTAAAAAAATGATGTACTCTGACTAAATTTGTAACTTATTGCATGACTGAAAGGAAAAAATGCATACAGGTTTCTTTAGGAAATACGTTGTCTTTGTAAATTAAAGTTGTTTAGATAAATATTTTCAAACACAGTCAAGGAATATCTTTCATCTTTGTTCGTTTTGAAAATGTACATTTGTCTATAACATTTTAGACGATATTATTCATCAGGTTTTCTACTTTTTGTTTAATTCCTAAATTAGTGCATGTTTTCATGTGGTTCTTCAGATAAACAGTTTGCACCAGACGAAGCTTTAGTATATAAAAATAGTTGGCACGCGATTCAGGCACATGTAGTGTTTGCGTTAATTTCATTTAATATCAGAAATATTGAATCTATTTCCTGTATTATGGCTAAAAATAACAAAGTTATACTGAGTTAGTCCTTGTCCATAAATTGATTTGTAGTTTTTTTAACAATAAATTGGTTTCAGAAAAGAAAGATTTAATGAATAGTCTGAATGCTAAAGTAGTCAATTTGAAATTAATATACTTTATACTTTTTTGGGAAGTTTTGTATGCGTTTTTTCACTCATAATCAATATCTAGTCAACTATATATCAGAGAATTAATATACTTGACTTTTTTACTACAACAAATAATGTTGTTGCGCATGAATGTACCTTTGATCTTACAATTTTTAAGCAATATAATAAAAAAGATGCATAAAAATGTGTAAATATATTCATAATTGAATAAATGGATTAAAGGTCTAAAGGTTTTATAATAAAATCACAATGTGTTGGTAAATAAATTCTATATATTAATCATTTTGTAATAAGGGGCGTCGTGTTTTCAAACACCGCCATTAAATTTGTAAAAAAATAATAGAACAGGTGGTTATCAACGTAGTAAAAATCTAAGGAAAAAGCATTAAAACTTAATTTATATTTAATCGAAATATGACTTTCTAATAGTTTTGATATGATAACAGGTGGTAAACATATCACTCCCTCATAGGTGTTTTAAATGTCTCGATGATCCCCTTGTATACTTCAGTTTAAAACTTTACTGACTCAAACTTTGATTCTACTGCATTAAACAGTCAATGTCAAGCATTTTAGAAAAAAGAAGTGTTCAATGATTTTACAAAAGCGTAAACATAAGATATTTAAGTTTTATTTGAAGAATAATTCCTATTAACTCTAAATAAAAAGTGCACATGTATGAGTAAAAAAACTTTTGAATTTGGCTATCATTGTTTAAATTGTGTTTCCTATTTCGCAACTCACGTTAATTATGAAAAATGCTATAAATGCCCTCCAGAATGTATGTATCTGTAAATCCATATTTTATACAAAAATTGTAGGACAGTTTTTATGATTAAGGGAATTTGGATATTTTATCCCAACCATTTATGTGAAATCTTTTGTCAATGACCATGATATTTTTTTTTAAATTCATAACTAGTTTAGCAACAACACTTGATTACGAAATAAATGAGCATAATGTCACTTTTAACAGAGGAGATGCACATTTAATTAATATTAAACAGTCCGACGTGCACCTTTTATCACTTTCAAAAGCAATCAATTACATTTGCTTACTGTAAAGTCTGTAACCAATGATGATATATGTTTAAAGACATCTGGCCTGAAATTCTTATACTCACGAATATACTTAATAGAAATGATAAAATGTCATAAAATGATGACGCAGGTTGGTACAAAATGAACATTTACATAAGATGTTACAAGACGAAATAAATTCCGTACATAAATAATACAATTTGGTAACACCTGTCGATGTAATGACATATTTGATTGGTTTTAGATTTAATTTGATTAGAACAAAGTACTTCTATAGCAATTGCTTGATTACATCGTTTTGTGCCGTGATGGTTTTATTGATTTTGTAAAGTGAGAAAACTTAATAAAAAATGGAAATCACAGTATATTGTATAAATTTTAGGATTCTTTGATCTCACATTCTTTGCAAAATAAAGGTAATGTTATATCACTTATTCTAAATGAACTATTATTGGACAAATAATTTACATATATTTTTTTGCAATGTGCACTTATCTACTCCATTTTGAGATATAGTAATTTAACCAGAAAAAAAAACTTTATGTGCCAAAGAAAATTTTTTGGAAGTGTAATAAACCTAATTTTACAAAATCATCTGCAGAAAATATAATTATAAAACAATATGATATAGTATTGAAAGCCCGTATTGAAAACAAAAATACTAGTTTTTTAACAAAGTTGAATCTCAAGTGCATGGCATACTTTCTAGAAGGTATCAATAGCTTATCTGCAATCAAAGCTATCAAATTGTTTTAGCTAACAACCGCAATGGATACAGTTACTAATTGGGTGTATTTCCGTAACATGTACAGTATATTCAAATGCCAATTTTACATTTTTATCTCGTTATGTTTCTAGAAAATAAAAGTATATTTTAATAGGAGGGTTAAAACAAATTGTACACCTTTCCACATTTATGAATGCTTCCTATTTTATCAGATTTATTCAAAATATGTTGTCAGGAATTATTTGTTTTTGAGAAGATCAAATCTACTTTTATTATTGCTGAACTTTCTAAAATATGAGGGCGTTAAGCAAACTTCAGAAGACTTGGCAAACTACTCATTTGTACACTAGTACATGTATTTCAACGAAAAGTTATCTTATCATGGTAACAAATAAATAGTTATATACTTGATTTGTATACGATTATATACAGATATTTTTGAAAAACATTTATACTTATATATACGTATTTTGTATACTTTTATAAAATATACAAATCGTGCATCTTTTAGGAAGCTGAAGTATCAATTGAACGGATGTTACTGCAAACAAGACTATCTTATTACGTTAATTATAGGTTATTTAAAAGAACACCGTAGACAGTTATATTACTGACGATAAATTATATGATTTAAGCAGTTAATTGCCAACCTTCGGCTAATTTAGTTTTATTAGGGTTTGACGTCAGATCTTAAAATAGAAACCAAGACTGTGTGTGTTTAAGAAAACACCATGTACGAGTACAATTGAAAGGATTAGCTATTTTAAATATTAGTAGCAACTAAAACAATTGTGCGAATTAACGGCGGGTAGTAGAATAAAACAATTCTTAATACATGTTATATCAATTATTCAATCAATGTAGTATACCAATTCTTAAAATTAAAATTTTATACAGTATTAAAACCCAAACCTTAATATTACAGCCTCGCTTATTGCCTCAAATGTTTTATTATTATCGGATCTGACTCATGTGATGTTATTTATTACACATCTTTAATAGGAGACATTTATTTTCAGACTGCCAATTTACAGGAGACGGATTATTTTTATTAATTAAACTATGCTGGCACGCGCTATAATCACGTAGCCCGTGCTCGCTTCTGTTTTCAATAATTGCATTAAAAAGGGTTATATTAACAACATTTTATCTGTATTGATTCTAACTGAAATAATCGACACATTCGTAGAAGATTTAGACAGGTACAAACGTAGGGCGTATTCTTGTCTGTCCATTGTGATCCATTGAATCATAAATACATTAATAATTATGTTACATATTAACACAAAAGAACAAGCGAGTGAAGGCAAAGGTATCAGCTTATGTATGTGATACTAATAATACAAAAGTTCGTTTTGTCTTGCTTTTGAGTGGCAAATCTTACATTGTAAAAGGACCTAAGGTGACATTCCAGTTTGAATGAAAGTGTGAATCCGTGCATTATAAAAGGCATGGTCGGACATAACAATGTTTTAACTGTTATTATGTGCTTTCAATCATAATGAATGTAAAAGATATGTTTGATGTATGGATATTTCATGTTGGTTTAAAACAAATTTATGACATGTAAAATAATAATAATAGTCACGTGTATAAATCAATTATCTTTCTTTTTGTTTGTCTATTATTAAACAACTTTAGACAGAAATATTGATTTTGTCGTTTTTAATCTGCCATAAAGCGCACACCCGAAAGAAGAAAACGGTGAGGTGCAATCGAATGGTGAGAAATTGAATGTCTGTTATGAAGTTTGTAGCAAAGGAACACAAATAAATTTACTCTGGCATGGAAAGAAAATATGCTAATACAGATAATAACAAAGTTATTAAGGTCATAGCGGGCTATAAAACAAAAAAACAAACTTATTTCAACATTAATACTTTACCTTAAACCAAACAATAACATTACCCGAAAGGCAAACAAAAATCACAAAGTGCACATACTTTTATTTACATGAAACGTTTAATAATATATTAAGTAATCTAAATTAACACGAATTTATTTATAATGCGGGTTCGTAAATCCAAACCTGATTTAAAAACGAATGATCGTACTTGTCATAATCATCTTGAAAATAATGTTTCGGAAATATTATTGAGATAATCATAGATCACGTTACTATTTAGCGGAAATCAGAATTGGTAGAAAATGTTTAACCTCATGGATCATTAACTTCATGTTATTTTAATGAATTCTATCAACAATTCAGCTTAAAAATGTAATATGTAACCGTAACAATTTATTAAAACTTTGTAATGGTATGTTTTTTTCTGACTAAAATTTGTAACAGGTGCTTACACAAAAAATTTAATATTTCAGAGTTTCTAATTCTTAAATCATCAACTATCAAATATATTTTAGATAATGCTGAGTTCCTGACAGATGTGAATACATTGTAACTGTCAATCATTTTTCTTTAAGTAATTGTTACAGTATAATTTCAATAAGCCCTGATTCAATGTTAAAATATCGTTCAATATCCAAAGGGATAATGAAATTAAAAACAAAGCAAATACAGAAGTATATTTATTGCTAGCATTTGCTTTGTTTACTTCTTCTATCTTTATCTGCTGTCTTGCATCTAAATTTGCAATCTGTTTATGTAAAACAACGTTATAAAACCAGTAGTAGGCTAGAGACTGACGCAACGACGGGCTTCTTCTTATGCAATCAGTTTCGGTTAGTTACAGAAAGCAAAATCGAATAGTTTAATTAAAAAAGGTATGGGTGTCCAATTCATGTCATATTAAAAAAAATGAAACGCCTGGCATTAGAAATTAGAATGGTTTGATACTTTAAAAGGTGGCAAATGAAGTGACTTAATCATTGAATTTAATGACTATAATTATAATATGACACTTCCTCCTATAGTTTTAGGAAATTGAATATAGTCTCCAATTTACAAATGCCAAGCGATTCAGTGTGCCAACACATCATCGTTCATTAATTCTTAAATCATAATATATCAATGCTTAAATTTTATTTACAATTCTGATTAAGATTTAATTAGCCTCTTTAATTGCATATTATGTTTTGTTTTATAAGATTAAAATAATTTTGTGTAATTTATTACATTTTTACATATTTTTATGGTGCAAGTTTATTTTCAGACTACCAATGTACAGCAGACGAATGCATATGAAGAAGAATATACTGGCACATGCTTTGATAACGTAGGTTAACGTAGTCAGCGCTTGTTTCTGTTTCCTTTTCTAAATCATTTAATAGTGTTGTATCAATTGCATTTTCTGCTATAAATCTTACCAAATCAGTCAATACATTAGAAGATTCAGACAGGTAAACACGTAGGGCGTTTAATTGTTTGTCCTGTGTGATCTGTTCCTTATCCATACATTAATAAGTCTGTGTATCCGGCTGTAGGAAGAAACCTTACTGAATTCATTATTTACAAAAAAGAAAGTGCGATTGATGTCAAAAGTATCTGCATGTATATGTAATAATTTTATACGAAAGAGAACATCAGATATTTAGTGAGTAATTTCAAATACACTGTAAACGGTAAAAAGCGAGTAAAAATGCGATGAGGTTTGTAGCGATGATACATAAATAAATGTACCCCGGCCTAAAAAGAAACCACGTTAGTTATATAAACACAAATCACTTATTTTAACACAATCTTAAACCAAACGATTACATTCCCCAATGAGGAACAAAAATCGTAACGTGCGCAATGCGCAATGATCTGACTTACCACTATCATCTTCAAATTATTGTTTCGGAAATGTTGTTTAGGTAATTACAGATCGAGTTATCATTAAGCGGAAAACAGAATTGGTAGAAAATGTTCAACACCAGGGATAATTAAACTGGTGTTATTTTAATGATTTCTATCAACATTTAAGCTAGAAAATGTTATATAAATGTTCATTAAAACTAATTGTTGGTATGGTATTTTTCTGAAGACGCGTACGGGCGATTTACTAAAAATCTCGAAACAGGTGCGCAACATTAAAGAGTGTATTATACTAAAATCATTTTAAACTATCAAATACTGTTTTAGAAAAAAAACTGACAGATGTGAAATATCTTAAGGGATAGTGAAATTTATACAAAAGTTATCTGGGGACATTATTCTGTGCATTTACTTTAATGGCATCTCAAAGTTTCTGTTTATTTTTGAAGAAATTTTATTTAATTGTTAAAAATAATGTTATTGTGAGCAGTATCGCGTGTCAGTCCTGTTAAATTCAGAAAAAGGACTCTATAAGATAAATGGAATCGTTGAATTAATAGCATTAAAGGTTTAGAAAAAATGTGTTGGTATGCAATTAATATCGCATTCGAGAAGGGGAATGAAATTCATAGTTTCAAGTAATTAGAAAGGTAACGGTAGGTAGTGTTAACAATTTAGTAAATCACAAGAAAAACGTTTACAAATAAAGTGCTAATAAGTAAATTAAGTGATTGAATTATATGCTATGGTAGGTTTAAACATGTAAGCATTATGTTTAATGCTATACATATAAAATATGTTTATAAGACAACCTTTAGTTTGACTAAAATAGATAACATTGAAATTTACAGAACAGCCTACACGGAAAAGTGTTGCACGTTTGGTTTTACTGAGCCCAGACTGCAGTGGTGAATATAGCCTACCGGCCAAACATATTACAAATTGTTTAATTGCAAGAATAAACAATGGTTAAATCAGAAAAAAAACTTTAATAAAGACTAAGTAGATTTAAACTGATTTAACATGGTTGTAAAAATGGAAAAGTAATCTAGAGCATGATATATGTAATTTTAATTATTTATAGTTATGTTTTCATTAATAAAAAAGAAGCGTTTCATAGTAAGCGTGTAAATAATATTTAATAGACTCCAGCCAGTCGCATATGTTTATGATGTGAATATGCTCCATTTGTTGTTATGGACATCGACCTTATTTTTCATTTCAGCAATGAGTCTTTCTAAACAAAGTTTTATATCTAAGATAATTTAAAAATTCACTGAAGTTTGGTATGGTTTTCTGGTATTTATTTTTAAATATAAAATATTTACCTAAGAGTAAATATAGTTAATGCAGTTTGATTTCATATTATTTTGAATGTTCACATTACACAAGCTGACAGTTTCGTTATGATACCAAAGTTGTGTTTGTAGAATATTTGGATTGTAAAAAAATCCTGATTTGACACCAAAATGTTTGAATTTTTGAGCATTCCCAATATAGATGTACATTAGATTCTGGTGCAGAGGGTGCAAAAATGCATAACATTGACTCCACCATATTTATATTTAAAGAGTTTTTCATTGTTTGCAAAATACGCATAAGATATTTTATACTGAAAACTTCGAAGTTTGTATCAATGTTTATGTTTATGATTTGATGGAATATATTTTTCCATTCAAAGTTGCCTGAGAGTTCAGGCTTTTCCATTTGTTTTCTTGATGATTGTTTTTGTTGTTGTTTTCTTTTAATAGCATAGTATATAATAAATCGGGCAGGTTTTAATTTGAGGTTTTATTTTATCAATAAGTAGTTATTAGATTTGTATTGTATCCCTTCAGATTTTAGTTTTATTTTTTCCATTCTTTAGGTATGCATTTTATGAGTTGAATGATAGTTTAAAAAAAAGTTTTGATTTGGGCTTATGCCATAAAGGTTTTGGATTTCGTTAAAGCTATAAAATTGTTTTTTCCTATAATCGTATATATGTTCGATAAAGATTACATTACACTTTTTCCATCCATTCACAGAAAACAAATGGTTTTGTTATTTAGTTTTAATATATTCGTGTTGTTTCATATAATTTCTTTACCAACATCAGTTATTTCTTTTATTAAAGTTTTGCCATACGAACCAACCCACTGGAGTACGTTCTTTTAAAAAATGTTAGAATCTTAATATATCTATAATTTTTTTCAATATCTTTTAATGTTTACTAGGTTAACATTTAAATAGAATTGTTTTCCATATGTATTTTTAACATATTTTTCATATACTTTTTAACCCATTTTTGGATGTGTGCTGCAATTGTAATGCGTTTAACACCAGGAGCATTTTTAAAGGAATAATATAAAAACTTTCCAATGTCCTAACGAATTTTTAAAGCCCCATGTTGGTAATTCATTGAATAATCCTTATTCTCTTGATAATTTTGTCTGGTTGTGTTGTCCCCGCATAGAAAAGTTAAACATGAAGGCTTTTTTATTTTATTTATGATTTCTTGGTCTGGGTTATGCTAATATACTGTTGGAGAGGAATAATAAGTTATTGGGCATTCTGCAAAAGTTTCTTTTAAGAAACGGTTTACTCTTTTCCAAAAAAGACCTTAGTTTTCCCATCGTTTTCATTTATGCAAAACATTGATCGAACTCTTTTTTCAGTTTAGGTGTTAAGAGTTAGTATTAAAGCATTTTCGCTCCTTATGTTATTAGTGAAAGTTATACCGAGCCGTGCTAGCTTTTTCCAGATAGTCCCATTTAAATTATTGTCATTGCAGAAATTGATATGATTTATTTTCTTAACTTTCCAAGTTTTAAAACAAGTACATTTTATCTTTTATTCCAATTTAAGGCCTGATATATTTTTGAAAACTTTTTTTTAGTGTTGAAATAAAGTGTAAGAAACGATTCTTTTTTTCTGCATTCAGTTTTATAAAACATGCATCATCGGCCAAAAAGTGTTTTGTTTAAAGTTTCAATGTTTTCCCTTATGTCTTAATGCTTTTAAGTATCTTTCATTTTTGTTTTAACTTCATTTGAGAAGTAAATTCTATATCAAATAATAAATAGGTATAGGGGATAAGGGCAAACCCTTGGTTCGCACGGTCCTTTTTTCCTATTTTAAAAGAAACTGGATTAAGATTTTTGACCATTTATTATGTAATACACGATTTTAGCATCCTTTATAAAAAGGCCAACCAATTTATAATATGTTGAGGAAATTTAATTTCAATAAGCATTTTTTCATAAAGTTATGGTCAAGACTATCAAAAGCTTTATTAAAAATCAGAAAAAAATATTAACCCTTTTTCATTTAAATTATTAATATATTCGATTGTCTCACTTGTAAAATTCTAACATTTTCCCCAATATATCTACCTTTGATAAAGCCTGTTTGCTCTGGACTGAAATATTTGGAAGTTTGGTTTTTATTTTATTTGCAATTTGCTTTTGCCGCCAATTTTTGTAATCTACATTAAGTAAAGAGATCGGACGCCCAATTATTTATTGATAACGGTGTCCTTTGTCTTTCTTTGGAAGAAGAGTAATAATTACTTTTTGTTTTTGAAGTTTTCCGTAAGATTTCCGTTATCAATAAAGAGTAGTTTAGAGGAACTAATAAGATATTGTTTTTAGATCATTCCAAACTATTTTGTAAAAAATCAGCAGTTATACCGTCACTTCCAGGACTTTTGTTATTTTTCATGTCTTTTAAGAGCAATTCCGCATTCGTATTCTGTAAGAATGACCATTTTCTTCATATTCATTTATTTGTTTTCTAAAGTATTTATTTCATTTGCGAAAAAGATAGAATCTTCGCAATCTTCTATTTGTAAGTCTTTTTTATATAAACGTTCATAAAAATCTTTTAATCTTAGTCAAAATTTTGTTTTGATTCGTTTCAATGTTATTACTTTTATCTTTTAGTTGGCTAATTATCTTTTGTTCAGCATTTTTTCTTTTCAAGGTTTGCAAAATATTTTGTGTTTTTCTCTGACCCTTCCACCCATTCAGCTTTGCTTCTTAGCAGGATACCTTTAATTCTTTTGTCAATAAAATCATTAAGTTTTTTGCTTTTCAGATTTAAGATTTTCTATTAAAATATTATTAGTAATACTTGTATTTAACTCAATTTCTTTTTCCAGATCCCTAATTTTAGAATTAATTTCATGCTCATTTTCTAAGATCATTTTCTTTTTATGCTAGCGTATTTGATAGTTTTTCATCTCTAATTCTGCCCTTAATTATTTCCCATAATACGTTTGATTGGCTTGGTCATTAATGACACTATTTCTTGTATTGATGATTTAATTTTATTTTTGATAATCAGTGTCTAAAAGTAACGAATTGTTAAGTTTAAAGTATCCTGGGCCCTTTTTACATTGAATAAAACTTTAGATGCATAATCACAATAGAATGATCTGATTATAACCAGTTTTTTATTTGGAAGTCTGTTACTGAATTGAGAGCACAAGTGGAAAAAAGAAAATAGTCGAGTCTGCAGAAAATTGGTGGGTTATTATGAGAGTGCCAAGTAAAAGTTTCCGTTCTGGATTAAGTAGTCTAAAAACATCACAAAGATCAAATGTATCAATTAGTTCATTAACCTTTTTAGAAGTTCGTTTATTTGTGTCACTTTTTACGTTTTAGTTTGTCTAAAGAATGATTAATAACAGTATTAAAATCACCGCCAACTAGTAGTATTTCGTCACTAAATTTATCAAGATTGGGTTTCTAATATATATTGAAAAAAATTGATATCGTCGTTATTTGGAGCATAAACGTTGAATATATTTATCACCTTTTCCTCAATTTAGTTAGTTTAATTCGTTGTATTCTTCCCACAATAACTTCTTGATATTCTAAAATTTTACAATTACAAGACGTATTAATAAAGATACCGACGCCTAAGCTGTTTGTACTATTTCCGCTTAAGTAAGATTTTCCATTCCACTTTGCCGACCAATTGTCTGTATCATCAGTGTTTGAGTTAAGCACCAGCTTTATAGAAACTAAACAATTTAGCATGAATATTGTGTCGATAAACTATTTCCTTAAACAATCATTTCTTCATAAAGTCAAATCTATCAGTATTTTGCTTTTCTAATACAATAAAATTCGAAATAGATACATTGTAACAATTTAAATGATATTTTCAGATGTTTCTTGCAGTATTTTATCTGTCTCGGAAATATTACATATCCTTGTTTTAGGTAATGTTTCATATACAATTGTTTGCAATAAACATACTAATTGTCAATAGCAGCATAATTTGTATACGCTTAGAAAGCGGATATAATGTTATAATTTTTTAGATTCTGAATCAAAGATCTTTGTTTCAACAATTGTACAAAATGTACAATATTATGCATCCATGTAAAATATTAAATTCGTTTTATTATAGATGGACTATACATTCTTTCTAAAGCATGAACTTTAAACATTATTAGTTATGATTATGAAATTAAGACGATATGTTTCTTGAAATATTTTTAAATACATGACGAGTCAAAAACAAAATGTTTCGCCAGTATATACCTGGTAAAGAACATTATTAAGAATAAAAATGTGATCAACCAATGGGTGATTAATTAGTTCTGAAATATTCAATCATGGAGAGTGTCAATTATTGGCAAATGAGCGGGTAGAAAATGCATTCCAATGTAGCATTTACAGACTGCTGGCCGATATAAGTACGGTCAAATCATCATTAGCATTGTAAGGGATGCATATTGCCGTCAAATCGTGCCTGTAAGTCACAAATTGATAAGCTCGATATATTGTTTTATAGATGAACTTTTACTTACATGTAAATTTATTGATTTGTCAAATTATGATCTTTAAAATGCAATTTATTGTTTATATACCTTTTCTTTTATTTTTAAGTACTTTAGATTGTACATGTTCTAGTTTTTTAAAAACACAATTGCCGGTTTTGCTTTAATCATATTCCAAAAAATAATCTTAAAAATTTCAATCACCATTTACAACATTTAACAGATCAAAATTTCATTCCACTTTTACAAGAGTTAACAGATCAATATTTCATACCACATTTGCAAGATGTGCAAGAGGTGTTCAAGTTATTGTGCAAGAAAGATTTCTTTCATATAAACGGCTTATATTATAGACAAAATGGCACTTTAACGTTGTCATTTAAAAAGAAGGCATATTGGATGTCTAAATTGACATGGATTTTGCTTATAAATTAAAAGAAGAAGACGAAGAAGAAGAAGAAACAGGATATTCACTTCACAAATTTCGAAGCGTCAGAATGAAAAAAAAAAAGTTCAATACTTCAAAAACTAAAGATCGCGATATTGAAATAAGACGTGGAATGGCCTAGGTATGTGCTACCGTTTCATTTCCGACGGTTTTCATGTTTGTACCATTCTTAGTTTTCTTTAGGCTGCTAGGCTGCTGGGCTGCTTGGCTGCTATCTTCACAAACTTCGAAGCGTCAGAATGAAGAATAATATTAATATCAAGTTCAACATCTTAAAAAATAAAGATCACGATATTGAAAAAAGACGTGGAATGATCTAAGAAAGTGCTACTGGTTTATTTCCGACCGTTTTCATGATGGTATTATTCTTAGTTTTGTCTAGGCTGCTAGGCTGCCAGGTTGTTAGGCTTCCAACTTCAGGCTGTTTGGCTAACAGGTTATAAGGCTGCCAGGCTGCTAGGCTGCCAACTTCACGAACTTTCTAACCTTTTAAAATATCTATAAAGTATAAATTTTTTCACAAATGTTTGAAAAATCAACCTACATGCTTTTATCAATTCACAAATCCAATAATGATGTGAAAATGAATGAAATATTGTAAAATCTCAAAGAGTTTATGTCCAGCTGTAGTTCTACACATACATGTATTTAATTATTTTAATCGATCAAACATTGGAGGCACAAGTTTCTAATAAAAAACACATTTCTAAAATCTTTAATCACCTTGTAAATCATCAAAATTGCCTTTGCTCTTCCACGCTTTACAAAAAGCAGACATGTTTCTATGATCTTATTACTTTTTTTCTCGGAAAAGCATGCTAATAAATTAAAAGCAGAAACGAATCCAAAATTAATCTAAGTTATACGAATTATATCACACATTTCCAAAGACTTTCTAATTTTAAATAATCTCATACTGTCCTTCTAGGTGAACACAATACATTTTGACACCTGATTCGTAATTCATTTACAATTGTAAAATAGATGCTGATGGTCGATTTTCATCACGAAGGTTAAGGTTGAAAGGGGAAATTATTTATACAGGTATTTTATTTGATTTACATTTACTGATAAAAGAATAAGTCGTTAATTAAACAATTTCCCCTTTTAAAGGCAACGTATATGAGTTTTAAACAATGCAAGAACGGAAAAAATGCAATAAAATCAGGCAAAATCATGTTTTAGATAAAAAATGTAATAGAATCTTTCTTGGTTTTTTTAAATTATGAAAATGATGAAAAATATGCTTAATTTGTTCTGAGGGTCTTCATCTTTAATTAAAAAAGGATGTTTAAATCAGGCACGCACCAGTTAAACACGTAACCTGAAGATTAAATTGATAAACATTTACAATTGTTTCAAATTTAAGCATTTAAAGAAAAAAGCCATATGTTATGCTGAAACGATAATGTAAAAATTTTTAATATGACAAACATGACAGAAAAAACTAGGTCAGGCATGACTTAGAATTAACATTGTAATTAATTTCTATGGTAAAGAAACACAGTTAACAATTTCAGACAGGAAATATTGCTTTTTTGCCAACGTTAAATAGTTTTAACGTTTTATTGCTCACCTTTTCCACCTTTCCTACGACTCATTTCATTTTATTAGGGTCTGACGTCGGTTCTGATATAGTTACCTCATAGATAATTGGAGCACTTTGTGGTTTAGGAAATATTAACTATATAAATTATAGGAGTTATGTCTTGCACGTAAGGCTATGAGAAGCGTTCTTGAGGAGACGTGATTAGTGAGAAGCGCGTGCGGAAGATGGGTTAAAAAGCAAACTGGATAGGAGACAGCGAATAGCGTTTATTTTGACGATGCCAGTTGTCTGGCGCAAAGAGCTGGATCATGCGGAAGGTGAGTTCTTACTATATTACAACGGTGGTGCAGATAAGAATATATCTATTCCTGAAATTATGCCATCAGTTGAACATATGGTTCTTTAAGGCAGTCAATTCGAAACAGATGAATGTAAGAATATATTGGCTAACGTTTCAAAGCAGTAAAGGATTGCTGATATAAATTACGTTTATACTACTTTTATCCAAGAGATTGAATTAATATATGTCTAACAAATTTGATTGACATAAAGCAAAACATAAACATGAAAAGGGACATACAAAAAAGGGGCGTTCCATTGCATGTCTGTTTTGATGTTTGTACAAATACATTATTAAAAACATAATTATCATAATTGGGTTGATAATCAAAGCGAAATTTTGTGATGAAGGGAATCGTTTGATTAGATTTATGAATCCTCGTCATATTTCAATCAACTGATATAATTACAAATAACGCAAGCAAAACTTATTAATGACTTAATCAAAAGATACTATAAAATTTGTCAAGTTCGCACATGTCAGATCGTTTGTTATTACGGATGAGAAACAAATTAAATTAAGAGCATCTTTGGGCGTCCGTGGCCGAGTGGTTTAGGTCGTTAACTTCAAACTACTTGCCTGTCATTGCTGTTGGTTCGAATCCTGCAATGGAACTTAGGATTCTTTCATCAGAAAAGGTATCCAGCTGGCTTACCTGTAAAGCTGAAACGTTACCTTATGGCCTCTATTGTGAAAGTTCGACAAACAATGAAAAATAAGAGTATCTTACAACATGTAACAAATCAAAATTTCATTCCACTTTTGCAAGAGTTAACAGATCAATATTTCATTCCACTTTTGAATGAACTACTTGTTACAAGAGGTGTTCAAGTTATTGTGCAAGAAAGATTTATTTCATATAAACGGCTTTTATCAGAGAAAAAATGGCACTTTACGTTGTCATTTAAAAAGAAGGCATATTGGATGTCTAAATTGACATGGATTTTCCTTATAAATTAAAAGAAGGAGACGAAGAAGAAAAGGGACGAATACTTCACAAACTTTAAAACGTCAGAATGAAAAAAATGGAGTTTATTTAAAAAAAAAAAAAAATAAAGATCACGATATTGAGACGTGGAATGGTCTAAGTATGTGCTACCGATTCATTTCCGACGGTTTTCAGGTTTGCACCATCCTTAGTTTTCTTAAGCCTGCTAGGCTGCTGGGCTGCTTGGCTGCTAACTTCACAAATTTCGAAGCGTCAGAATGAAAAACTGCAAACATCAGGCTGTTTGGCTGCTAGGTTATTAGGCTGCCAGGCTGCTAGGCTGCCAACTTCACGAACTTTCTAACCTTTTAAAATATCTATAACGTACACAATTTTTCACAAATGTTTGAAAAATCAACATACATGCTCTCATCAATTCACAAATCCAAAAATGATGTAAACATGAATGAAATATTGTAAAATCTCCAAGAGTTGATGTCCAGCTGTAGTTCTACACATATTTAATTATTTTAATAGATCAAACATTGGAAGCACAAGTTTCTAATAAAAAACACATTTCTAAAATCTTTAATCACCTTGTAAATCAACAAAATTGCCTTTGCTCTCCCACGCTTTACAAAAAGCAGACATGTTTCTATGATCTTATTACTTTTTTTTTCTCGGAAAAGCATGCTAATAAATTGAAGGCAGACAAAAATCCAAAATTAATCTAAGTTATACGAATTATATAGACTTTCTAATTTTAAATGATCTCATACTGGCCTTCTAGGTGAACACAAGACATTTTTGACATCTGATTGGTAATTCATTTACAATTGTAAAATAGATGCTGATGGCCGATTTTCATCTGAAAGGGGAAATTATTTATACATGTATTTTATTTGATTTACATTTACTGATAAAAGAATAAGTCGTAATTTAAACAATTTTCCCTTTTAAAAGCAACGTATATGAGTTTTAAACAATGCAAGAACGGAAAAAAATGCAATAAAATCAGGCAAAATCATGTTTTAGATAAAAAATGTATTAGAATCTTTCTTGTTTTTTTTAAATTATGAAAATGATAAAAAATGTGTTTAATTTGTTCTGAGGGTCTTCATCTTTAATTAAAAAAGGATGTTTAAATCAGACACGCACCAGTTAAACACGTAGCCTGAAGATTAATTTGATAAACATTTACAATTGTTTCAAATTTTAATTATTTAAAGAAAAAAACATTTGTTATGCTGAAACGATAATGTGAAAAATATTTAATATGACAAACAAGGACAGAAAAAATAGGTCAGGCATGACTTAGAATTAACATTTTAATTAGTTTCTATCGTAAAGAAACACAGTTAACAATTTCAGACAGGAAATATAGCTTTTTTGCCAACGTTTAATATTCCTAACGTTTTATTGCTCACCTTTTCCACCTTTCCTACGACTCATTTCATTTTATTAGAGTCTGACGTTAGTTCTGATATAGTTACCTCATAGATAATTGGAGCATTTTGTGGTTTAGGAAATAATTAACTTGTCATTACTATTTGTTATATCTTGAGTTTGCTTCTACACTAGGCTTTGAAACAGTCTTCCAGAATTATTATAAACCTGGTTTGTTTAAAAAGAAAACTTGATATGTAGACACAATACGGTTTAATTTTTACATTCCATTTTCTACAAACTACATGTATTATGTCTTGTATATATTACAACGTTCAATAAAGAATATTAGTATTCAGTTGATTCTTTGAGGTAGTCAATTCAAAACAGACTAATGTAGGAATATATAGGCTAACGTTTCAAAGCAGTAAAGGAGTGCTGATATAAATAACGTTTATACTACTTTCATCTAAGATGTTGAATTAATCTATGTCTAACAAATTTGATTGACACAAAGCAAAACATTAACATAAAAAGGGACATACAAACAAGGGGCGTTCTATTGCATGCCTGTTTTGATGTTTGTACAAATACATTATTAAAAACATAATTATCATAATTAGGTTGATAATCAAAGCGAAATTTTGTGATGAAGGGAATCGTTTAATTAGATTTATGAATCCTCGTCATATTTCAATCAACTGATATAATTACGCAATAATGCAAGCAAAACTTATTAATGACTAAATTAAAAGATACTATAAAATTTGTCAAGTTCGCACAGGTCAGATCATTTGTTGTAACCGATGAGAAACAAATTAAATTAAGAACATCTTTGGGCGTCCGTGGCTGAATACTTCAAACCACTTACCTGTCATTGCTGTTGGTTCGAATCCTGCAATGGAACTTAGGATTCTTTCATGAGAAAAGGTATCCAGCTGGCTTACCAGTAAAGCTGGAACGTTACCTTATGGCCTCTATTGTGAAAGTGCGACAAACAATAAAAAATAAGAGTATCTTACTGAAGATTGTAATATTGTGTGTGTGTGTGTGTGTGTGTGTGTGTGCGTGCGTGCGTACGTGCGTGTGTGTGTGTGTGTGTGTTTTGGGTCATAACAAGTTTTACAAATAGTGTGTCTTTAAATAGCGAAAACTTCAAACCGAGTCTGCAATACTTTTGTAATTTTGTTGCTTCCGAGGGATCGCTTTGCTTCCAGATTTTTATACTTCACAACAGCAGGTGTCAAGTGCTGTGTGGCAGCTGTAAAAAGTTGCCCCTTACTTCACTTCAGTGTTGTAATATTTATCTGGTCCTTCGGGATCTTTGATGCCAGCACTATTAAGTGTTGTGAATTGAGTACCGCTCAATTGAGTACTGCTAGGTTGCGTGAGGGATGTTGCAGGTACTCATTGTCCCTCATGTAAAGACTCAATCAAACCGAGTCTGCAATTCTCTTGTAATTTTGTTGTGATTAATGCTTCCGAGGGATCACTTTGCTCTCAGATTTTTTTACATTGTGAATAGTAATTATAATGTTATGTTGCATCGTTGATATATTGTTGTCATTTGTCATAAATTAATTAACCCTCAACTATATTATTCTTATACTGTAGTTATCCTTCTTTCATAACGTAATACGCTTGCATGCACGTGCAATTTATATAATAGAAAGTTAAAATCATAACAGGTGATGTTAAAAAGAACTAAGACGTCCATTTAGTATGCCACGAGCTGGTTGTATGTAATACATGATGTCGTTTTATATACACAATCCGGAATGTTTGCCAGGTCAGGGACAAGAAAGTCATAGTTGATTTATAAATTGTTGAAATAATTAGTTTTGTTTCTTATTTGTGATCATTGAATATTTCAGAAGAATTTACCAATGGTTATTTTTGTTTGGTATTGCAATGTATGTACATGTACGCAGCTAAAACATTATAGCTATTATATTTCCAATAAAAATGCAATGGACATGCACTTTTTCATATACACATTAATTTTATCAATAAAGTTTATACACATAAGAACTGTTTCTGTCCCAGTTCAATGAATGACATGACTGATATAGGTGTTAGTTTGCAATTGATAAGTAAATTAACATGCCTAGCTTACATTTTAATAAATTTGAATAATTAATATTGTACAAAATTAATATATAATTCGGTTACATTGAATAAGATCTCGTAGTGCAATATTAAATAAATCCTTATATGCAACCGTTTGTTTTATAGTGTTGCGACGAAGAGATTAACTGAACTTCAAGAAAAAGTTATAATATTATACCGCGACGACTTTGACTGTCTATTATTTTAATTGCTTTTCAAAAAGTATTCAAACTGAAGTTTAAATTAAGCTAAACGACTTAACTTAAATAACCAAGGCCAGGTGAATTCCAAATTTTCAATAAGTGTTAGATCCATCAACTATATGTATTGTCTAACATCGACGAATGCCCCGTAGCACCGGTTTGATCAATAGTAAACGATGCTAATCCATGGTAGCTACCTAAGCGAAGCGCCGCCAAATAACTCTTAACACCTACTGCAGAGATCATAAATATTCTGTAAAATTTATTTATATTAGTTTTTAACTATTTAATCATTTCATTAACATTAAGTGTATCAATTCTTTGAAAACACCAAAAACATTGTTATTTCAACATAGTGATAGATAAAATATAATTGAAAGAATATTATTATTTTTGTCAATTAAGTTGATTTCAATCAATATGGAATAAATATTATTTACAGTTTTAGACATCAACATCGCTACCTTGCCAACGATACAAAATCTTTAAATTTTAAGACTCATATTTTTAACGGCTCATTTAAATTTAGAAGAGTATGACGTCAATCCTGATATTATCCGATTTATAATCCTCAGAAATATTTGCAGCGCAGCATCGTTAGGAAAAATAGGGATAACATTTAACCTAAGATACAAAAGTCTGGCTTATGAACAAATGCAGACTGTTTCTAATCAGTTTGCCTTGAATTATTTTTCGTTTTAAACTCCCCGATTAGACATAATATAAATATACAATGTACGAGTATATGTTTTAAAGGTAAAGTGTTGTCTCATTAATTAATAGTAATAGAAATGTTGTTTTGCAGACTTTGCGAGTCAAACGAATTTCGAGCAATTAGACCTTTGTGTGATATTACCGTTGTCACATACGAATTTGGTAACACGTTTCTCATATTTCCTTAGCATGCCGTTTTCCCACAGTGACATATATACACACATACATTAATTTGTCTATATATTTCAAAAGGAAATCAAACTGTAAATGTTTAATTTGTGGAAGGTAGAAGATCTCATATAAAATTTGTTAGTTTAAAAAACATAATGAGTATTTTTTTCATATGGGCATTACAAAAGTACTTTTAATATTTTGATGTAACATGATGCCTTGAAAATTGTGAATTCATAAAAAAATACTGTGCGAACATGTGAAGTATACAACTACCCAGTTTTCAACCGATAACTTCATTTTTTATTAAATTAAATAAATCATCTACATATTTATGATTCATTATATCTGATCATTCAATCACCGTACATGTCAATTACTTTCCTTCATGAAAGTGAACTGCCAGGGTATAAAATGCATTCCAACGTGGCATGAACAGTCTATTGCCCGATAACAGTGCGGTCAAGGAAATCATTATGATATCAAAACCTGTGAATTATTGACATAATGGAAGAATCCAAAGAACCGGTATTTTTATGGTTGTTAAATCATCTTAATTATGTATATTATCTTAGTATTAAACAAACGTGTATTTCTTTTCAAATCTTTCTTTGTTACTTGAATTCATTTAATTTAGTTAATAAATAGGTTAAAATAAACCTAAGTTTAAATAGATGTTGGTTTAAATTTATTTAGGTTTAAATATTAAACAAAATAAAGTTACCAAATTAAATAGGTTCGGAAAGTATAAAAATAATAATCCTCTTCATGTATTGACAGTATGTACTGAGTTAACAGGAAATTCCGGAAATAAAACGGGGAAGTAAAAATTTCGGATTTAGATAAAAGTGCCATATTGATTACCTCCCCTGAGAGGCAACCAACTGTTTAATTATAGGAATATAAGTTCACTTGAACTTTTAAATAATATTATTTTAGTCATTATTTATAGACAGCGTAGGAAGAAGAGCAAGAATTTAGTTGTCTGTTTAGGTTCTATAAACTTTCCGTTTTTACAAGTAATTGAATCTAAATATGAGCCGCGTCACGACAAACCAACATAGTGCGTTTGCGACCAGCATGGATCCAGACCAGCCTGCGCAGTCGCGCAGACTGATCAGGATCCATGCCGTTCGCTATCAGTTTCTCTACTTGTAATAGAGTTAGTAAGCGAACAGCATGGATCCTGATCAGACTGCGCGGATGCGCAGGCTGGTCTGGATCCATGCTGGTCGCAAACGCACTATGTTGGTTTTATCATGGCACGACTCATATATTGATAATATAAGTTCTATGGAAGTAATATAACCGCGTCATAGAAGTATCTGCTACACAACTATGTTTTTTATTACCTGTAATAATAGGGGATATATAATAAAGTTTTTTAATACAATTGTGTTACAATTTAATCAATTTGCACATCTGTATTTTCTCCCCTATTCGAAGACTTTGTAGACTGTTAATTGAGTTAACTATGCTGGTAATACAATTTCAGAAGCCCATAAAATACTAGAAACACGAAGAACACGAAGTTAAATTAATTATAAAATATTTATGATATTAATTAAATATCTTAGTATTGCAAAGCGTGTATAAGATTTTTAAATTAAGATTAACATATCAAATTTCCCTTTTTAATATGCTCTTAATGGCAGGAGTCATAAACATGTCTCAGTCACGCAACAAATTTTATAAAATTTTCATTTGTTTAGTTACTTCTATGGTCCACACGCTTGTTAATAATCGTATTATTCTATTTTAAGAAACTGTCAAACTGAGGGTAGATATAAGATAAAACTGACATAATGGTAATTTAAAGCCCTATGCACAGCAAGTACTTATGTCGATCAGAACCCTGCACAACGAAAAATGTAGAATGATAGCCTTCTCATGTATACCAGAGTCAATACGTTTTAAATGTTCGACATTGAGGAATTGATACTCTTGCATCTAGTATACAGTCATTGGGCCCAAGACCATAGTTACATTTATCATATTTTCCATATAGATTCTGGGTGAAATGCAATTTTCTAAACGTTAAAAACAATTTATACGGCTGCAAATAAACGCCGCCTTGTGTCACTGCAGCTAATGTGCAATTGTTCACTTTAAGATCCATGAATATTGAGAGGAGAGATGAATAATAATCTTCAAATACAAAATGTGAGTTAGCTCAAGATAACTGAGAAACATAGTTATAAAGTTTGATGAATGCATTTTACACATGCATAATGCATTAGGTAATAATTAACATGCATTTTAATATTCCTTACAAGAAGTTGTTAAAAGCTATCACACTGAAAGGTGTTTGCTATAAGACAAGAACCTTTTAACTATATTAACATATTTCACAACCATAACAGAGAAACATTTCGTCTCCGAACAAGGCAGCATTTTATTTTATGTGTTGATTCTTTCTCTGAGAACACTTTTGTATTGATGAACAGTAATCTCATGACGTTTAAAGCTTTCATCAAAGTTATATTGTAGATTGATAAAGTAATATGTTGTTCGATAAACAAGCTGATGAAATAATTATGACAAAATATTCCCTAAATATATAATTATGATAATGTGTCCCCATAAATAGAAATTTTATCTTCGCCTTAGTAAATATAAATGTATGACTAGACATAAAGCTTCAAATTGATGATAAGATCCAGTAACACCAATTTTCTAAACAATCGGTCTGGTGTAGAAGTTACTTTTATAATATATGTCTTCAGTTATGTTACTTATATAAAATATACAATTTCAACACTTATCATAAAAAGGAGCGATATTTGCAATATTGAATATTTAATAACGGTTACCTAAGTTCGATATTTGTCCGCCTTATACTTCAACAAAGCCTTGTGATATTTACTACGTGGTAAAATCTTCTTGGTGTCAAAAGATATCATGGTATAGTGTTTTCTTAGAAATGGTACTTCATTAAAATAAAGGTTTATCATGTTGACATTTGATGCGACTGGCCTTGACATGACTCTTGTGACCTTCACATAAACTAGTTTCTGGCAATATATAAATTTCAACTGTTTAGAAATATATAATAAGTTATATTTTAATTTAGTCAAAACTACGTTTGATCACATGGGATTTGATGATATTTTTTCAAGTGAAATTTTTACAGAAGGAAGGTTTCAATTAGTTGTGTTGTCCGTTGCAAAGTTATATCTTCTTTTGTTTATATCTAGGAAAACTATGATGGTAGTTAAAATTTAAAAAAGGAAAGAAAAGAAAACATCTGTGTTAGTTTGTCGTGGTAAGACACATACTTTGCATACACCGATACACAATGATAACAGCGTATTTCACAAAGTTAATCATTATCGATAATGTAACAATGGCACATACTATAAAACTATTTCATTTCACATATACTTTGCCATTGTTACATTCTTTTAGGCGTATCTTATAAAATATATTCATACTATTTAGAAACAGTAGAAATATGTTATTTCGTTTCGGTCAATTATATTTCATTCATGCTATTACTTTATACTTTATCTCCTTGACTTGTTGTTAGATTTTAAGTCGCAACGATATTTTAGGTATCATATTGCGACATTCCAGCTTAACTGGTAATAGAGGCTAAGGTGACGATTTGTGTTTATTTCCGGCATGCAAGGGTACTTGAATAGCACTAACGACGTTCCATAAAATAGCTGGATATTCCCTGAGTCTTGATTCGATCCAATATGCACAGCGGTGAGGGACAAGTGATTTGATATCAATGACTTTAACCACTCGGACTCAGAGCCCCTAATAACCTTGAAAAAACTATAAGCTTGTACAAACGTAAATTATTTCATACTTTTTGGTCCGTTGTATAAGGATTATCAGTATATAATGATCAAAACTACTAGTATTTTACCTCTAAATAATAATATAAATTTACATTATAAAAAAATTGTGACACTTTTAATTGGACCTTTCTTCGTAACACATCATTTCATAATGTAATTTTCACTAAATATCACTTCTCATCAGAAGTTTATGAATAGAATTATGTTTTCGTTTTTAATGTAAAACTGTTACAATATTTGGTCGATATTCGTTTAATTACGAATATCATATGATGTATTTTGTTCGCGTAATGTTTTATATAATTGTCCGTTATTTATGCGTAATAATATTTTCGCTGTCAGATATACAAACCGTCATCCTGTATCATTTCCATTTCATCACCTACATTGTATTCATCCTAACAACTAATTACTTTAAGTTATACTTATTTAGACATAACTTGCACGCCTGCGAATTTTGGTAAATATATTTCTAGGGTTTATACATTAGATTACTTGGCATGGAGTTAATTAATGCTTTAAATATAATATATTCTATACATGTAATTACAATGAAAATTACCTTACTTTTTAAAATGAAATAGACGCATTGTTCAATGTCAACAGTCTAGGATAAAAAAGGCCAGGAGAAAAGTAATTTACTTAAACTAACATAACTTAAATTCTTTCAGATGAGACTATACAATCGAAAGAGACAAGAATTTTGTTTCTTTTGAAATATAGAAGTTTTTTTCTACCAGTTTAATATACACCCGTATATATATATATTATATATATATTATATTATTATATATTTTTTTTTTATTTGATTTCGAAACATAGAAGTTTCTTTTACCAGTTTAACATACAACGCGTTATAAAAATCTGTTTTTCTTTTGAAAGATTGAAGTTTTTTTTACCAGTTTAACATACAACACATAAACTGTTTGGTTTTGTGGAATATAGAAGTTTTTTTTTACCAGTTTAACATACAATACATAAATTTTTTATTCTTTTGAAGTAAAGAATTTTTTCTACCAGTTTAATATACAACACGTGATAAGTTTTTGTTAATTTTGGAATATAGAAGTTTCACCATTGGTGAATTTTAAAAATTCATTATTTTTACCAATTTTACATACAACACTTCAGTTGTTTGTTGTTTTTTTTTTTTTTTTGTTGTTTGTTTTTTTTTTTTTTGGGGGGGGGGGGTACGTCACATCGACACGGTATAGGTCATATCGCGACGTTCCAGCTTAACTGGTGGAGGAAGACCTCAGGTGCCCTTCCGTGCATTATTTCAGGCACGAACGGGCACCTGAGTAGAACGTCCGACGTTCCGTAAGCTAGCTGGATAGCTTCCTCACATGAAAGAATCCAAAGTCCCTGTCGGGATTCGAACCGTCAGCGGTAAGGGGCAGGTGGTTTGAAGTCAACGACCTTAACCACTCGGCCACGGACGCCCCCTTTCAATTGTTTGTTTCTTTTGGAAAAACAGAAGTTTCTTTTACCAGTTTAACATACAACACGTTATAATTCTTGTTAATTTTGGAATAATGAAGGGGGCGTGAGGGATGTTGCACTTATTCATTATCCCTCATGTACAGACTCAATCAAACCGAGTCTGCAATTCTTATGTTATTTTGTTGTGATTAATGCTTCCGAGGGATCACTTTGTTTCCAGAATTTTGTACTTCACAACAGCAGGTGTCAAGTGCCGTGTGGCAGCCGTAAAAAGTTGCCCCGTACTCCACTTCAGTGTTGTTATATTTTCTGGTCCTTCGGGATCATTGATGCCAACACTATAAAGTGTTGAGAATTGAGTACCGCTCAAGCCGGTGCTAGGGGGCGTAAGGGATGTTGCACTTATTCATTATCCCTCATGTACAGACTCAATCAAACCGAGTCTGCAATTCTTATGTTATTTTGTTGTGATTAATGCTTCCGAGGGATCACTTTGTTTCCAGAAACTTTTATTTACCAGTCCCACTTTGTCCAGAAACCTCAATTACATACAACATGTTTGAAATAGATAAATACAGAATCCCTAAAGAAAGCCCAACACGGCCAAATTGAAAATGTTGCAGGCTCGGTTTGATTGAGCCTGTTCATGGACGGTACTGGAAAGTGCAAGTTACCGTCCACGCCCCCTAGCACCGGCTTAAGCAGAATTCAACATTTAACATGAACTGGTAAAATTTAGAATTTTGAAACATCCGCAGATGTGTTCATATGGCGGTTATCATTGAACCTTCAAAGCGACACGTTAGTGCCTTCCATGAAAAGCGACATAATTATGGTCGCCAAGTAAAAACATGCGTGTGCCCTAAACGAGAAAACAATGGGCTGAACTAAATAAAACAAATTTTGAAAGGTGATCTGAGGTTATGAAGCCTGCGTATCACAGATATAACGTCAAAAGACATATATAAAAAGCAGGCAGCATATCCTAAGGGTGATTCATCAGTATTCAAGTGAGGAATATTGGAACCACCCAACTAGAAAGTGCCAAAAAGTTGAAACTAAAAATACCACAAGCACAACAATAATGTCGTGCTGAACGATCTTCAAGGATCGAAAATATAACATCATTGATTAAATGTACGGGGAGACTTTTTACAGCCGCCACACGGCACAAATAACTTTGAGTCAGTCCTGCAAAGGGGGTTTCCGGTGTCAGTTTTTAATTAACGTTAAAAAATGTAATCTAACATGTTGCGCCATTTTTGAATAAACAAATTGCATAATCATCCCTGTTAGGTAATGGTGTATGGATGTCACGTAATAAGATCACCTTGACAATAAAAATAAATACCAACATACACACAAAGAAGTAAATAACCTCACACGGTGTTGTCACTTACTAAATAACAACCCAGTATGTATCAGGGAAAGGCTCACTAAAATGTTTTCTTATAAATGTTAAAACGATCAACAAAATTAATGATCACCGCATTTTTTTTTTCATTTGTTAAATGAATATTTTAAATTAAGTGTTGAGAATTGAGTACCGCTCAAGCTGGTGCTAGGGGGTGTGAGGGATGTTGCACTTATTCATTATTCCTCATGTACAGACTCAATCAAATCGAGTCTGCAATTCTTAAGTAATTTTGTTGTGATTTATGCTTCCGAAGCATCACTTTATTTCAAGATTTTATACTTCACAACAGCAGGTGTCAATTGCTGTGTGGCAGCTGTACAAAGTTGCCGCGTATTTCACTTCAGTGTTATTATATTTTTCTGGTCCTTCCAGCCTTATTAAGTGTTGAGAATTGAGTACCGCTCATGCCGGTGTTAGGTACAAAGATTACATTAAGATTTACATTGCATAATATACTCAGTTATGCAACGGACAAAAAAGTCGAAACACAAAACACTGTAACCTTGTCCTAAGGACAAACTTATTACAGTAAATATCTCACATATCAACGTGTATGATATCAACGTGTATGGACAGAAAATGTCATTGAAGAAATATTATGAGATTTATGTTTGCTATTATATGTGTACGTATAATTCAAGAACCTCGTTGAAAAAGAAATCAGAACATAATCATAATTATTCCTTTACCGTCATGACACCAATCAGTGTTATTTTCATGGATATTACGTAACGTTCACAACAAGTAAAATGTCATGTCAAGAAATAATTAAGCTTTACTGATGTCCTGAATGTCTGAACAATCTACAGTGCTCATAAACATTGTAATCGGATGGATAGAAAGCATAAGTCGTCCTTGAAAATCTTGTAGAAATAACAGTCATTTAATTTAGCATAGACATCATGATATTCTTGTATAAGAATAGGACATTGAATGTTGAATCCAACCTATGTGCTTATTTTTGACAATTATATGTTTTTCATGCATCTGTAGATTGAATTAGTTGTATTGTTTATAATTGAAAATATACAATCAATTATGTAAAATTATATATAAATTTTGTCTTTGGAGACTCAAACGTTTTTGTGATAGGTAAGAAACATTGCCAAAAACAACAGCGGACAATAACAACAACAATTAAAAGACATGAAAGTAATTGCACAGACAATATAACAAGCGGGATAATAATATTGAATTTGATGCAGCTGACAGCCTGACACATAAAATATAGAAATTACATGAGATCGCAATTGTTTCACCCATTCTCCGGAATTTTTATACTTTTAGACCAGTTTCTATTAAAGGATATAAAGATGGACAGCTATTAAATTTAATTGAACATGGACAGAACATTTAATAACGGTTACCTAAGATATAATATTAAACCTTTTTTTAAGAAAGTTCGATATTTTTCCGCCATATACTTCAACAAAGCCTTGTAATATTTACTACGTGGTAAAATCTTCTTGATGTCAAAAGATATCATGGTTTAGTGTTTTTTAGAAATAACACTTCATTAAAAACAGGTTTATCGAGTTGACATTTGATGCGAATGACCTTTGCATGACTCTTGTGACCTTCACATAAACACAATATTTAATTTTTTAGAAATATATAATAAGTTATATTAGTCAAAACTACGTTAGATGACATGGGATTTTTACAAAATTTTTACAGAAGAAAGGTTTCAATTAATTATGTCGCAAAGTTATCTCCTTTTGTTTAAACAACATGTATGTAGGACAATTATGATCATACTTAAAATATAAAAAAATAAAAGAAAACAACAGTGTTACTTTGTCGAGGTGAGACACGTGCTTTGTTTTCATCGATTAACAATGTTAACAATGCATTTAACAAAGTTAATTATTCTTGATCATGTAACAATAGCACATATTATAAAATATTTCATTTAACAAATTCACATATATTTTGCCATTATTACATTCTTTAAAGTGTATCTAATAAAATAAATTCATAATATTTAGAAACAGTAGAAATATGTTATTTCGTTTATCGTACGGTCAAGTCTCGAAAGAGTTGTCAATTATAATTCATTCATGTTATTGCTTTATACTTGAGGACTTTTACTTGATCTCCTTGACTTGTTGTTAGATTTAAAGTCGCACAGATATTTTAGGTGTCATATTGCGACCTTCCAGCTTTACTGGTAATGGAGGCTAAGGTGATGATTTGTGTTTATTTTCCTTCAGTATATCTAACGACGTTCCATAAACTAGCTGGATAGTCCCTGAGTCTGGATTCGATCAAATATACACAGCGGAGAGCTCGAGGGACAAGTTATTTGATGTCAACAATCTTAACCAGTCAGACTTGAAACCCCTAATAACCTTGCGAAAAAGATAAGCTGGTACAATTGTAAGTTATTTCATACCTTCTGGTCCGTTGTTTAAGGATTATCAGTATATAATGATTAAAACTACTAGTATTTCACCTCTGATTAATTATATAAATTTACATTTTCATCTCCATTTCTTAAAACTGTGACACTTTTGCCTGTTAATTTGACCTTCCTTGATAACACATCATTTCATTTCGTAATTTTCACTGAATATCACTTCTCATCAGAAGTTTGTGAATGGAATTATGTTGACGTATTTAATGTGAAACTGTAATACCATTTGGTCGATATTCGTTTAATTACGTATAACATTAAATTTTGATGTATTTTGTTCTCGTATTTGTTTATATAATGGTCCGTTATTCACGCCCTCTATTTTATTTCGCAGTCAGATATACAAACATTTCCATTTCATTACCTATTCATCCTAACAACTATTTACTTTAAGTTATACTTCTTTAGACATAACTTGCACGCCGGGCCTGTGACTTTTGACATATATATTTCTAGGGTTTATACATTAGATTACTTGGCATGGATCTAATTAATACTTTGTTTGCTTAGAATATATTTTATACATGTAACTAAAGTGGACTTAAACTTTGCCTTACTTTTTAAAATTAAATAGACGCATTGTTCAATGTCAACACTCCGTGATAAATAAGCCAGGGGTAAAGTAATCGAAATTACTTTAACTAACATAACTTAAATTCTTTCAGATGAGACTATAAAAGACATAAGAGATAATATACATTACGTTATAAAATTTTGTTTCTATTGAAATATAGAAGTTTCTACATACAAAACGTTATAAATTTCTGTTTCTTTTAGAATATAGTAGGTTTTTTTCACCAGTTTAACAAACAACCCATTAATTGTTTGGTTCTTTTGGAATATAGAAGTTTTTTTTACCAGTTTAACATACAACACTTAATTTGTTTGGTTCTTTTGGAATATAGAAGTTTTTTTACCAGTTTAATATACAAGACGTTATAAGTTTTTGTTAATTTTGGAATATACGAGTTACTTTTATATACAACACAAAAATTGTTTGGTTCTTTTGAAATATAGAAGTTTCTTTACCAGTTTAACATACACACGTTATATATTTTTGTTTATTTTGGAATATGTAAGTTTTATTTACCAGTTCCACTTTGTCCAGAATCCTCGATTACATACAACATGTTTGAGTAAGTCCTCCAAAAGGGGTTTCCGGTGTCAGTTTTTAATAAAAGTTAAAAAAATGTAATCTTACAAGTTGCACCTTTTTGAATAAACAAATTGCATACACATCACTGTTAGGTAATGATGTGTTGATTTCAAGAAATAAGATCACCTTGACCAGAAAAAAATATATCAACATATTCACAAAGAAGTAAATAAATTCACACTGTGTTAATATTCACTAAATGACAACCCAGTATGTATCAGGGAAAGGCTTACTAAAATGATTTTTTTATAAATGTTTAAACGAACAACAAAATAAATGATCACCGCATATTTCTCACTTGTTGAATGAATATTTTAAATTAACTGATTGCCATTTTATTTCTCACCATTTTAGTAATCTACATGTATTTAGCTATACAAGTAACAATAAAAGTAAAATGTATGACTTAATATGAAAATCTACTCGATATGTTATAAGAAGATACGCTTCACTATGTTTGCACAATCGTATGATTTCTCTGTTAATAAGATGATGTCGAATATTCAGGTCATTAAAAGTAAAACGGTGTGTCGACTGGTCTTGGCCTGTACTGAGCCATTGTTAGCATATTTGTGTGAAAGGTATTGCTAAGCTTTTCAATTTAGTTACTTTCTTTATGTTGGAGAACTGTTAACTGTTCAGTTCAAAAAGAAGTTTCTAGAAATTAAGGAAGACCATGAAGATTTCTATTTTATACATATTTATACGGACGGTTCAAACGGAGGTTGCAAAGTGCAGCTGGTGTTTGGAAATAATTTTACATCTAGTATGATGTTACCAGATAATGCATCAACTTTTACCGCAGAAGCAAAAGCTATAGATTTAGCATTGTCATACATAGTACAGCATATCCATGATAAATTTGTGATATTCTCTGACTCGCTTTCTGTTTTAATAACCATTAAAAATAAAAAATCTCACATTATCATGATTCAGAAACTTTTTTATGATTTCATGATGTACTTAAAACAAAATCTGTTAAATTATATTGGATTTCAAGTCATGTAGGTATAAAAGGAAATGAAAAAGTAGATGCTTGAGCTAAACAATCATTACCTTTCAACAAACTGACTTATTGTTACCTGCTTGCGATTTTAGACCTGCTATAAACAAACTCATTTCATCTGAATAGAAAGCAAATTGGGACAATGCCGTTTTTAATAAACTTCACGATATAAACTCATCTCTTGATGTGTCATAATCTCTATCTCTGTCAAACCGCCATGACCAAATAGTTCTTCTTCGATGCCGAAACCGCCTCCGTGGTCGAGGGCTTAGAGTCGATGACTTCTAATCCAGTGACCTCTCTGGCGTGGGTTCCCCGGGATATGCTTTGGTAGTTAAGCGCGGGGAAAGGTAGTGTAGTACTGGTGTAACTCTCCAGGAACGATGGCTAGGAAACTACCCGCCTATATGACTTGAAATACTGTTGGGAAAAGGCGTAAAATGAAACAAACAAACAAACAAATCTTCGATGCCGAATTGGACACACTAAAATTAATTACTCTTATCTCCTCACGAATGACAATGCCCCTTTCTGTGTAGCTTGTAATGACAATTTTACTGTCAAACATTTTCTTTTTGAATGTCATGATTTTTCACAGGCCCGTAATAGATTTTATCATGTAAACTCACGCAAATAACTCTTTTATACAATTCCATCAAAAACATGATTGATAATTTAAAAGTGATAAACTTGTTCTCTTAGATCTAATTGACTCATTTTTATTCTCATTTACAAAACATTACATAACATTGTAAGCCTATTATAGCATTCGGCACGATATGGTCAGTTATGTGTTGACGTGCAGTAAAAATCCAAACAAAGAAACAAAACATTGAGTTCTCGCCCGTGTATAATGAACAATAAAACAGAAATAACATCAACAGCTTTAAGTGAATGTATTCCTAAAGCAATTCACGTTCTCTATATTAAGTAGTTATTTGACTATCCGTAAGCGAGGGAACGGTTTTTCCGGTGAAAACTGTACAAACCAGATTGTCATATAACACACAGTCGTTACATGGAACAAATAAATGTTGAATATTTGATAATTACAGTATTGTCATATTCACACTATTTATTAAACAGTGTAGAATTAAAAATGTTTTTATTTTTACGATTGAGATCATTTGAATGGCGAAAAGCAGAATCATTCAATTGACAATTACTGTAATACTCAACGACAATAAAACGCTGTTTATTTTATGATTTCATATCATAGAAGCTATTTTATATTGCTCAGGTTCGCACCATTTAAACTTTTTCTTTTTTCTATGAAAACCCAATCCCTTGACAGTTCTTAGGTATTCTCAGTCAGTACTCTTGTTTTTAAAAAAACGTTTTCCCTTTGAGTGATTTGTTAAAATGATTCCGGGTGAAAACTGTGACAAACCATTGTCAGTAATAACACACAGTCGTTACATGGAACAAATAAATGTTTAATATTTGATAATTACAGTATTGTCATATTCACACTATTTATTAAACAGTGTAGAATTAAAAGATGTTTTTATTTTTACTATTGAGATCAATTTGCAATTTGATAGTGTAACTTCAAAAAATGCTGTCATAAAATATCAAATTTTCAAGCAAGGAATTACAAAAAATTACGAAATACATGTATTCAATCCGTTTGACCTACTTCTTTAAACATTGCATAATAAACACAGTTACGCAACGGACAAAATGTCGAAATACAAAACACGTTGACCTTGTCCTAAGAACAAACTCAATACAGTAAATATCACATGTATGAACATGAATGGTTAGTATTCTGAGACAAAAATTACATTGAAGAAATATTATAAGATTTATGTTTGATAATATACCATCATATGCTTGTATTATAACTGTTTTATCGCAATTTCATTATTTTTTTGTAACAAAAATCAGTAAAAAAAAAAATGTGCCCTTTCACTTTTGTTTCAAATGGAAACCCAAGATCAAATGAACCAATACCAGCTGATGCTGTCTAAGGGACCTCACAACTAGCTATATAATTATAATACGTCAGTGAGCGCAGCCGTTCAAAGTTATTTTCAATGTTGCCAATCTTGTTCTGAAACCACAAAAGGTTTCAACAAGAAACTTTGTAGGTTTATAGATCTCATTAATTAGAAGCGCAGTGCAAAAAACCGTAACTCTGCCTTGCTTAATTTTAGAGTTATTGCCCTTTGTCCATTTTTACACTGTCATCTTTGTCCGGGACATAACTCAAACTATAAGAGATAGAGCCAAGAAACTTTGTAGATAGATAGATCTCATTTTGGTTAATATGCACTGCAAACAACTTTTGTTTTGCCTAGCCTACATTTTGAGTTATTGCTCCTTGTTCATTTTACACTTTGAACATTGTCCGGGACATAACTCTGAAAAAACAAGAAACTTTGTAGGTAGATAGATCTCATTGAGTAGATATGCTTTGCAAAAGAAACTCTACCTTGCCTAATTTTGGAGTTATTGCCCTTTGCTCATTTTTACACTGTGAATTTTGTCCGGGACATTACTCTGAAACTAGGGGCGTCCTTGGCCGAGTGGTTAATGTCGTTCAAACCACTTGCCCCACACCGCTGTTGGTTCGAATCCCGACAGGGACTTTGGATTCTTTCATGTGAGGAAGCTTTCCAGCTAGGTTCTACTCGGGTTCCCGTTCATGCCTGAAATAATGCAAGGCCAGGCACCTGAGGTCTTCCCCCACCAGTAAAGCTGGAACGTTGCCAAATGACCTTTACTGTGTCGGCGAGACGCAAAACCCAATCAATCAAACAAACAAACTCTGAAACTACAAGATATATTAATAAGAAGTAGTGTCTCTGTTCGGGGAGCATCACCCGATTCAACCGGCTCCTTTTCCCAATGTATTTTGAATGTGTTACCCCGTGCCCCCATTGTACCTGTGCCCCCTTGAACCTCCGTAAAAAACTCAACCGATAAATAGCAGGTGCAAACAAAATCAACTGTTATACATCAACTGGTTTTTTTCCTATATGAATCAAGTAAAAAAATACTGTACTGTTATATATCAATTTAGTTTTCAAATCCTTAATGGAAGTGTACCGAGTATAATGGGTTAAAAAGAACAAAGAAAAAGCTCAAAGCCATGCAATAATATATGTAAAATAATGTTTCAAAATCGCCCAGCTAACAGTAAAAGTCCTTGGTTTAAGTGAGGGATCACTATGTTTCCAGATTGTTAAATTGCACGGATCGGCATTCTGGTCTGGCTCTAAGTTCTGATATCTAATATAAGATAATAAAAATAACCTTTATAATGACAGTAAGAGTTATTTCCATCACAATATGATACATCGCTATAAATTTAAAAAAACACATTAATAACTAACACTATATTAAAATGACAAACATCATTATTGGCCTAAGGAAATATTGAAAAGACTATAATGAAATGTTTTACAGCATTCCCATGTGTATCAAATAGAAACAGCTGCTGTTTATCAATACTGAGTGAACTCGCATTAATCTCATTTTCGAATGTAAACACTTTAATCTCATTAATGTCCGAATGATCAGAAAAATATTATTACACTTTAAATGATATACGGGGCATTTTTATAGCTGCTATAGAGAACTTAACGAGTGTAAATGTTGAAAATCTGGACAGAGGGGGAGATCCCTTGAGAAAGAAGTGAAAACAAACAAAAAACAATATAAAAATTGCAAACACGGTTCTATTTTAAATTCTTTCGTAGAAAACGGACTTTGCAACATATCTCGTGCTCCCTAGCCCGGTATAACAGTATATTGCATAGGATTACAAGAAACATTCAGTGGACATAAACTTACGAAGAACATGTCACAACCAGAAATTTTTATTTTTATCCATGCGATTAATCACTTAGTCTAGTATTTGCATTGATTTCATGTTTCTCTTACAACTAGATAAAAATAGACAAATTATACCATACAAAAATGTCCTTAATTTTTTGACGGAGCACTCCATTATGTTTAAAAGCATTGATAGTAAATAAATAAACTATGTTGAATGATTGACGTCCGATCTTATCAGAAACATGCTAATCTTGACCATCATATTTTTGTCATGAATTTACTCTCGCTTTGTTAAATTGCATAGTTACTCTAAATGGAAGATTTTATTTCTATTTCAATTCCGAAAATTAGGGAAACGTCAAACCGCAGATTGTTTTAAAACAGCATGCCTCTAGATTTATGTATATTTTCTCGAACATTTTTAAAATGCATTAAAAAGTAAAATTTTGTCAAGCGAACAAAGAAATTGAGTTACAGATCTTAAACGGCACTTGTAATGTACGAAAATAAACATAGATAGGTCAGAATATACAATTGCTGCGATAGTCACGTGGTAGATATACGGTGACAAATACTGCAAAATCAGTCATTAATTTCACTTAACATGTAAATTATTTCTTGAATAATTATTGTTAATGTTTAAACTTTTCTTAAAAATTTAGTACAACTTCTCAAGCTTGATTTTCTTGAAATATTTCGACCTATCTGGAGGCATGCAGGTTTAAATATACAATGACACAGTACGGAATAATGGAGATTTTGTTGAAATATTCCACCAAAAAGTTTCAGAGGTCTGCCCTAAAAGTGGATTAGTCTACATTATCTATGAAAGTATTTCAAATACTGAAGCGAATCGTTTGGAGATTCTTATAAATCTTTACCGAGATACAAATATTAGAGAGCGCCAAATGATTTAGTATGAACACTTACACGATGAATGATAACAGTTTGCTCGTTAGTAAATTTATCATCTATTATATGTCTTATCAGATCATTTATCTCAGACATTCCATCAACATCTATATATTATTCATTCGTGGTTTGTTGTCACAAAATTATAATATTGAATACTGCCAACACAATTATTATGCTTTGGATATTAAATTAATTTACTATCAAAATAAAAGTAAACAAGCAAGCATGGGCCCATTTTAAAGACATTTAAATAAAGTTGAAATCATCATTCCTTCTTACCATTTATTTAACCAGTTCCCTTATGGAACATTTCATTTCACTACATGTACTTACATCACTTCAATTGATTTGGATGACACTTTGAAAAAAGGGTCTCTTTAAACAATGAATCTTAAAAAATTTGTATACTACTTTCTTGATCCTAAGACAAACTGTTGCTTAAAGGCTTCTTGAGTGACTAACTTTTATCACATTTTTCAATAAAAATTAGTGTCAATAAAAAAAACGTGATAATTTTGTTGAATTCCGTAAATCTGCATATTCTTAAAGAGTATAAATCAACAAAAAATTATATTGGCTCCATTATTATATGGTTGATTCCCGAAAAAGTTGTAACATAGAATGTCTCTGTTGTTTAACACACATGAATAATGTACATAAACAGAAAAAAATGTTCCGGGACAAAATATTATTTTGCTTTTTTAATAAGGGTTTTATCCGTTTAGCAAGATTGTGTGCATGCGCCACTCGCTTTAAGGCAATTAATTACTATATTTATTTCATACAATCATTTTGGCAGTATTCATTTTTAAATTCAAAACAAGTTTGTGTTTAGTTTTATTTTATACTGGGCACCGGCTTTGTCATATTTCCCAGACTCTGGTCGTAGAGCCTGCAATAGAGGACTTAGTCCGCCTTCAACGTCGCTGATCGTAGAGCCGCAACGGAGGTCTTCTCATGCCGTCTTTCGTCGTAGATCTTCTCTAGGACCAAGTTCTTCGATCAATCTTGAACGCGGTAGACAATAGGAGGAAAGGCACCTCTTCCGAGAGCAGCAGCTCTTTGTAGGGCCACTCCCTTCGCCGTTGGTTAAGTCAAACCAGCTAAGTGACCTAACTAGGTCACCAATCTGGTGTTACCTATGCCCTCCGAGCGACGTGCACGCCGCGAAGGGAATTCGGAGGATTTCCAAACAATAATTTTTGTATAAGATATATAACTTTATACACTTAAATGTAAATAAAAAAGTATATAAAATAAACGTTTCCATACAGAATACTATTTTGTAAATTCTCATAGTTTCTTTGTCCAGATGGTATACTTTATTTGAATTTGGTACGTCACTTAATATGTCTATTTTCGTTTCCACTAGGAAACACTGCTTTAACCGAGTTGAGACAAAACATCTTTAAGGGGGTATTTTGTTTTGAATCTTTAAGGTAAACGTTCCTAACCAGTGCTATCCCACTTTTTAATATTAGAATTTGCATGGTTATTAAAAAAGGGAAATACTCATTTTTCTTTATTGTCTCACCATCCTTACAATATTAACACCGTATTAAAGCTGTAAATCAGATGTTTATTTTGTACATCAACATTCAGGTTTTGCTGAAATAATAACAATACACAAGGACGATATCACTTTCTGAAAACATCAATTTCCTTTTACATAATTATCTTACATGAGTAATGAAACATAAGATATTTTCTTAAAGGGCTTTATTACTGAAGGTTATTTGTAAAGGGTATTATTTTTTTTACAATTTACTCATTACCGGTAGCAAGAGTTGTCTAGTTTTATCTTGTTTCGACCTAGCCTAACGATGTGAACCATAAAACAGACTGTTTTGTTTTACAGAACAGAAAATTCATCGGTAAAATTAGTACTCACCTACAGCAGCACGCCTCCAGATTCATGCTAATTTTCATGAACATTTTAAAAATGTATTTTATTGTATAATATTGTGAAATAATTAAATAGACGCAATTTACATATTATCAATGGCACTTACAACCGACGTAAATTACCAAAAAGTGGTCAAAATATGCCTAAATAGCCCTAACTGCGTTGGTAACGTAGTAAAAATTGTAGTTGTAAATACTGAAAAATCAGTCATTAATTGCACATAACATGTAAAATATTTCTTGAATCTTGAATCATTTAACTTTTCCTAAAACCTTAGTTCACATTTCTCAAGTTTGATATTATCGAAATAGTTTGAATTATCTAGAGGCATGCAGCTTTAAAACATATCAGCGATTTATTTAAAGTTTGTATTGCGAACTGTTTCTTTGGTGTGTTATGTGACATGTTATGACGTCATCATAAAAATCAATTCCTTGATTTCTTTTAATGACAAATGCTAGAGACAGTTAAAGAGACTGTACAATTTAATTTTTACTGTAGCACTTGAAATGACTGCTTTAAAGAACCATTCTTTAAAATTGGCAGTTCTGGAAAGACGGGAGGAGATCGGACATTAGAGGGGGAATGTTTACATATGCACCAGTTAGGAAAGAAGATGGTGGACAAAATAGCCGATTGAGAAAAAATTAAGTGTCTACTGCCCTTTAATGAAGATGAAATCTTGGAAATTTGTTTAAAAACAGATGATATCTTTCAGGTAAAGTTGGCTGTTTCTTCTTCACTTTGCTAGTTTTCACTTCAATCAACTTCTAATTGAGCATTGTCCGTGTACAAAAATGCATTTCGAGATTGGACTTCGAAAAAAACATCGCTCGTCCAAAACATACCTCTATGTATCTTTGACAAATCTAATTCGTTTGACAACTACTAGTATTGACCCAACATATTTCATTGTTGTACATAAATAGACAGCCGTCAGTTAACCGAAAACTGCTTGAGTATGATCCACCTCAAGCGTTGTTGACGTACTTTCAGGAGCTTCTTTAATTTAGAAGTTCCAGAGTTGATGCTACAGAGTATGAAAGTACTGAATCTAGTATGAGCTGAAGTCACCTGACGTTCCACTCTTTTGCTGGCCTTCATCCTCATAATCTGCTTCTATGAAAACGGTAATTGATATGTTAAGCTTGTATATGAGTTATTCGAGTTTAGCAATTAGTTTCAAGTTTAGATGTTATTTAATCTAAATCTGATCTTTTTTAAATAAATAATTTCAAAAGTTTATTACGCTAGTCTTACCTAAGACATTTAAAGGATAACATGCATGTGTGCAATACGCAATGTAAGTTATTAAACCTGTGTGCGTCAAACAGGTTTCAGTTACTAAATGCTTATACCTGAAAAAATCTCAATCACTGTAGTTTGTGTATTTATGTTTATCACCAGTACTGTTGTACTCAACAACAACAAAAAATACGACAAAGGGATATGACCTTGATCTTACATTAGATTTCTTATAAATGCGTGACATATCAACATAGTTAGTTACTGATGTCAAAACCGTGAAGAAATATAGGGTATTAAATCGTATTTAATACCATGTATCAAAGGATTATTGGAAACTTGAAATCAGATCATTTGTTATAAAAATCGTTTATTGGCATGCGATCAATCACTGGTATTTACATAAGATATAATGTAGTACTAAGCGACTCTCATAAATGGAAAATAAATGGATAATATTGCCGGAACTTTTACAAAAATGATCTACTTATCTGCCAGATCAATCAATCTATTTTTCTTAAAAGCAAGTTATGGAATAGTTAGACAAAATGAGGCGTCGATAGATATATTGTATACACAGCCGTCGGCCAATATAGTATAATTTCTTTTGACATAATTGTATTAGAGAAGGCATCTGAAATAGTCTAATGATAGTGCTTATTTTAGAAAGGTAATTTCAACATTTTCTAATTCGTCGTCAAGCGACAATATGTGAATCCTGGGTCGTGAGTATTCTTATCAAGCAAAACGTCATCTGATTATACTCTCACCAACAGCAGACTCATTACAACGAAATCATTCCGATGTCATAATTATATTTGAGTCAGTCAATTATTAGAATAGAGTTCAGTAAGTCATTTGAATTTGCATACAGACTCTCCAGAATGTAAATCATGTAAATATATACATGTATTTAACTTTTATGCAATTTGTAGACAGGTCTTAAAATCAAATGATGTTGTTACTGCAACAACAGTCAATGTTAGAAAACATATACAGTCAAAAAGACGTTCATTACAGATATGTTCAAGTTGAAATTACGAAAACGGAAAACATTTTTACATTTTTCTCGTATGAAGCAAGGTCATCTTTTCTGCGAATTAAGACGCTTTGTGAACACATCATAATATTAAACGAGAATATGACACAGTTTTTGCAAGCTGGTCGTTTAACATGCAGAAGTCAGCAAGGAAGAGCTTGAATTGGATGTACAAAAATAAAAATTTCGTAATCTAAGTCCATTACAAATATAGTTCATTAAGTCATTCCAGGTGTGTTATCCAGTTTACATGTATAAGCCAGTAATTACATTGATGGATAACATCAACAGAACTAGCAATTTAAATCTTAGTTATAATAAATAAGGATTAATAAATATTTTATCTTTTTTAATACTCATTTTGTAAGCTATAACTATGTATGAACATATATCATTTGTTTATTATTTCTTGTAAACAATCATTTCATTTCTATGTTATTTCACAACTATATTAAGAATAACAAATCACATGATAAAGTTTCTCTGAAATGTCCCTAACATCTGATGGAGAACTTCTTGAAGGGATCGTAATTGACACGAGGCGTCATAAGATGTCTATGGAAACGGTCATTAGTCAATATAAAGCTAATCATTTTGACATTTATGTACTAGGGAATGTCAATGTAACATTTAACATGTAACATTCAACCCTGGCGCTAATACTTAACAGCCGTATGAAGCGTCAGGAGTAGGTCCTTTTATACAACTATGAAACCGTTAGATATATAAATATGACACTCACATTTTGTAAGTTATAACTGTATGAAAACATATTTATGTCATTGTGTTTATTATTTCTGGCAAACAATCATTTTATTTTTATGTAATTCACAACTGTATTAAAGAGACTCTACTAAAGTTTAAAATCCTAAAACATAAAAAGTGAATTTCTTACATAAATGAGCTGGGGCATTAGGGCAAATATATGCAAAGATAGTTAAGAAATATATTTTGAAATAAATTGAAAATCGTATTTTTATGCTTTTCTTAGCCCGATTTGAGTAAAAAACGTTTAAAAGCTTTTTATTTTGGGTTATTTTTATACATTTTTAATAATTATTTTGGAAAACCTAAGTGCGCAAATGATCTGAAATTTTGCACAAAGATTAGTGGTCTAAACCTACGGCAAATAGTACGTTTATCTGGAAAAAATATTTTCAGTCCCATCATGTAAAAAAACCTCAGTGGATAACAAATCATGATAAAGTTTCTCTGAAATGTCCCTAACATCTGACGGAGAACGTCTTGAAGGGATCGTAATTGACACGAGGCGTCATAAGATGTCTCATGGAAACGGTCATTAGTCAATATAAAGCTAATCCTTTTGACATTTATGTACTAGGGAATGTCAATGTAACATTTAATATGTAACATTCAGCCTTGGTGCTAATAGTTAACATTAACAGTCGTATTAAGTCCTTGTATACAACTATGAAACCGCTAGATATATAAATATGAGACTCACATATTTTGATTTGAAATAACATTTTAAAAGCAATGTAAAGAAGAAATAGCAAAATAATAGTATCATATGCATATTATTTAATGAAAATAACTATATTATCATATTGACTTTGATTCATGTAGCATATAGATGATTATCGTGTGTATTTACTCACATATACATATATGAGGCCATTGAATTTATCTAAACGGAGACAGAGTATTTATTGTTTGAGGTTGTTGTTTAAAAGGATAGTTTTAAGTCCAGAAGGGTGAGCGTACATTGAACTCCATCATGTGATCCTTCGTAATTTATTTGTGAAGACTTGTTAAACAGCGGTGTAATGTCAAAAATGACAAACAACTCTAATGGTTTAAGGAAACATTGCTTCAAATCACCATTAGGAAATGTTTCACAGCATTACCGTGAGTGCGTATCAAATAGAAACAGCTGTCATTAAATATTGACAAAAATAGCTTTTTCCGGAAAACATCAATTTGAAGACCGAGTAACTTGACAAGTGAAAAATTACGAACATTCTTTTGAATCTGTATCAAATACAAATTGAATTATGCTGTTAGATGAACCTATGTGCCGCATACTGACACATGCCGCTTGATTATTGTCGAGAGGTCGGTGAAATATTCCAGGAGCTTTGTCATAAAACAGGGACACCTAGTCAAAGAGCACGTCAAAATTGATCAGAGTATATTTAAATCAAGTAATGTTTTAAAGTAACAAGTTTTTTTTGCAAATTAAAAGTGATGATCAATATTGTGATGAACATTGAATACTTGACTTAGATTTTCTTATTTCTATAAAGACTATTTACTGACTTATTTGTTCATGTGAAAGGAGTATAAAGAATGCAGAGTGAATCTCAAACAGTATGATTTTAAGACATCACGTATTATTTGCATGTGCTCATTGAAATACTGAAGAAAGAAAAAAAGCAGGAGCATTATCTTAAAAACCTTAAAACTGGCATAAAAAAACATTATAAATTTCCTTCACTTATAAGATTTCAATTTTATTTCCTTTCAGGTAGTTAAACATGCAATTATCGTTACGCAATGTTTTGTGCCACAATTGTCAATTCTGACGTTTCAGGTTTTCTCCGTAATAAAATTTCTCCGTAAATAATAGTTGCTATTATGATAATCGTAATTGTGAACCTGTTAATACGTACTTACATTTGGTTTCATTATAGGTGTAACATGCTCATGATATGTGACCTTGCTCTGCCACAAATACCGCAATATCTTAATATATAAAATGAACCAGACTCGTGGCCTTGATGTTTTGATGTTGGTTGTTTACAACACTCATTATAATTGAAACTTTTTTTTTTATAAAGAAGCACATAAAGCTCTCTGATATTACCGTTATTATCGTCATTGAAATGAGATGAAATATAAATACAACACGCAATTAGAACCACTATGTATTCATCTTACAATCATTTATAATACTTTACAAGTTATGAGCTAAATAGTCAGTATTCGTCATTATATTACAAGGACACTAAGTTAAACGTTTAGTTTTTACCTTTATATCCTTATTTATGAAATATTTATAAAATACGTTTTTTCGATATATACAAGCCATACAATATTGAATCAACCTATAAATGTATTAAAAATGGATTAAAACTCCTTGAACAAAAAATTTACCGTCTGTAGAACAATTGGTTATCAAATATAATGGTATGATTTGTTATATAAACAGATAAAATCAAACTTCTTCTCATGTTCAAATGAGTTGGTCAGTATTATATTACGTGAAAGATCGTTTTATGACAGCATTTTTAATTTTGGTTTTTGAAAATCACTCTCGCAAGATGTATTGCTAAGATATATTAACCGATTGTGTAGACGAAAAGGTAAATGCATCACGTGATGGCACGTACAACAAAATTGTAACTTTGTTTCGTACAAAACATCGGCTCTTGTTAAGGTATCATTAAAAGTTTGTTTTGTTTATTCAATAAATCCTTTCTATACATTGTAAAGTACGCTGGAAAATGAATTTGAAAGATAGCATTAAATGCGATATTAATGTACAAACTGCTGTTGTTTAATAGAAAATTTTTGCTCTTGTTTTGTTAAAGTATCTTGAAAGGTTTTATTATCGAATAAATCATTTGTCAACATTGTTAAAAATACATTGTCAAATACACTGGAAAATAATTTTGATACTAAATTATTAAAGATAGAATTTAATGTGACATAAAAGATATATAATTGACAACTCTCAAGACTTTTTAATCAAATTTACACCCTCGGATTTTGAAAATGACTCGTTTAGCTGAAACTCTGAAACCTCTCCAGTGATTTCATCGTCAAAAGGCAACTATTAAGTAGAGCGGTAGCCTTAAAGCTAGTACATTATGTGGGCTTATTGATTTGAGCCCTATTTGTGTCACGACTTTGACGTAACATGGCACAAATACTGGTTAGATCAACGAAACGATCTCGAGAGTTGTTCAAATATATTAAAAGTTTTATCGAGTTTCAATATTAAAATTTAGTGTTTACATAGACAATCGCACTCTTGTTTTCATCCTCAGGGATAAGTTGTTCGCTTGCTACAAGTGTTTTAAAAGTAAATATTAATAACGTTTAACTTCACTTTAGTTTTATTTTATACTGGGCGCTGGCTTTGCGATATGTCCCAGACTACCGGCCTCTGTTACGTCGCTGGTCGTAGAGCCTGCAACGGAGGACTTAGTTCGCCTGCAACGTCGCTGATCGTAGAGCCACAACGGAGGTCTTCTCATGCCGTCTTTCGTCGTAGATCTTCTCTAGGACCCAGTTCTTCGATCTTGAACGCGGTAGACAATAGGAGGAAAGGCACCTCTTCCGGGAGCAGCAGCTCTTTGTAGGGCCACACCCTTCGCCGTTGGTTAGGTCACACCAGCTAAGTGACCTAACTAGGTCACCAATCTGGTGTGTGACCTATGCCCTCCGAGCGACGTGCACGCCGCGAAGGGAATTCGGAGGATTTCCAAACAATAATTTTTGTATAAGATATATAGCTTTATACAAATGTAAATAAAAAAGTATATAAAATAAACGTTTCCATACAGAATACTATTTTGTAAATTCTCATAGTTTCTTTGTCCAGATAGTGTGCTATATTTGAATTTGGTACGTCACTTAATATGTCTATTTTCGTTTCCACAAGGAAAGACTGCTTTTACCGAGTTGAGACAAAACATCTTTAAGGGGGTATTTTGTTTTGAATCTTTAAGGTTAACGTTCCTAACCAGTGCTATCCCACTTTTAAATATATGGAATTGCAAGGTTATTATAAAAAGGGAAATACTCACTTTTCCTTATTGTTTCACCATCCTTACAATATTAAAACCGTATTAAAGCTGTAAATCAGATGTTTATTTTGTACATCAACATTCAAGTTTTGCTGAAATAATAACAATACACAAGGAAGATATCACTTTCTGAAAACATCAATTCCTTTTATATAATTATCTTACATGAGTAATGAATCATAAGATATTACTTAAGTATTTTCTTAAAGGTCTTTATTACTAAAGGTTATTTGTAAAGGGTATTAAACATTTTATTACAATTTTCTCATTAACGGTAACAAGAGTTGTCTAGTTTTATCTACTTTCGACCTAGCCTAACGATGTGACCTATTTAACAGACATTTTCTTTACAGAACATGCTGTTTCTTCTTCACTTCTTCACTTTGCTAGTTTTCACTTCCATCAACTTCTAATTGAGCATTGTCCGTGTACAAAAATGCATTTCGAGATTGGATTTTGAAAAATACATCGCTCATCCAAAATATATCTCGATGTCTCTTTGACAAATCTAACAAGTTGGACTACTATTGACCCAACATATAGGAGCTGACATATTTCATTTTCGTATATTAATAGACAGCAGTCAGTTAACCGAAAACTGCTCGAGTATGATCTACTCAAGCGTGGTTGACGTACTTTCAGTAATGTTCATCTACGAGCTTCTCAAGTTTAGAAGATCCCAAGTAAATGCTACAGAGTATGAAGATACTGAATCTAGTATGAGCTGTAATCACCTGTGACGTTCCACTCGTTTGCTGGCCTTCATTCTCATAATCTGCTTCTATGAAAACGATTATTGATATGTTAAGTTTGTATATGAGTGATTCAGTTTCAAGTTGAGATGTTATTTAATCTGAATCTGATCTGTTTTAAATAAATTATTTCAAATGTTTATTACGCTAGGCTTACTTAAGACATTTTAAGGAAAAACATGAATGTGTGCAATACGCAAATTGAGTTATTAAACCTTTGTGAGTCAAACAATTGCAAGTCTTCATTACTAAACATATTAAAATAAAGAATCGTGCTTATTGTGCGATAAGTTTAATATTGTCTAACAATTCTCTACAAAACGTGACATACAAAAATTTAATCATTGTAATCTGTGTATTTATGTTTATCACCAGTTGTACTCAACAAAAAATACGACAAAGGAATATGACCTTGATCTTACATTAGATTTCTTATACATTCGTGACATATCAACATGTATGGTTACTTACTGATGTAAAAACAGTGTAGAAATATAGGGCATTAAATCTTATTTAATACCATGTATCAAAGGATTATTGGAACTTGAAATCAGATCATGTGTTATAAACATTGTTTATTGTCATGCGATCAATCATTGGTATTTACATAAGGTATAATGTAGTACTAAGCGGCTCTCATAAATGGAAATGGAAAATAATATTGCCAGAGCTTTTTCAAAAATGATCTACTAATCTGCGAGATCTCTCAATCTACTTTTCTTTAAAGCAAATTAGGAAATAGTTAGACAAAATGAGGCGTCGATAGATGTATTGTATACACAGCCGTCGGCCAATATAGTATAATTTCTTTTGACATGTTTATATTAGAGAAGGCATCTGAAATAGTCTAATGATAGTGCTTATTTTAAAAAGGCGTGTTGGTTATTTCAACATTTTCTAATTCGTTGACAAGCGCCGGGTCGTTAGTATTCTTATCGAGCAACATGTGTTCTGATTTTACTCTCAACAACAGCAGACTCATTACAACGACGTCATTCCCATGTCATAATTATATTTGAGTCAGTAAATCATTAGAATTGAGTTCAGTAAGCCATTTGAATTTGCATACAGACTCTCCAGAATCTAAATATATACATGTATTTAACTTTAATGCAATTCGTAGACAGGTCTTAAATTCAAATGATGTTGTTACTGCAACAACGGTTAATGTTAGAAAACACATGCAGTCAATTTGACGTTCATTACAGATATGTTCTAGTTGAAATTACGAAAACGTAAAACATTTTTACATTTTTCTCGTATGTAGCAAGGTCATCTTTTCTGCGAATTAAGACGCTTTGTGAACACATCATAATATTAAACGAGAATATGACACCGTTTTTGCAAGCTGGTCGTGTAACATGCAGAAGTCAGCAAGAAATAGTTTGAATTGGATATACAAAAATGAAAATTTCGTAATCTAAGTCCATTCCAAATATAGTTCATTATGTCATTCCAGGTGTGTTATCCAGTTTACATGTATAATCCAGTAATTACATTGATGGATAACATCAACAGAACTAGCAATTTAAATCTTAGTTATAAAAAATAAGGATTAATAAATATTTTATCTTTTTAATACTCATTTTGTAAGTTATAACTGTATGAGAACATAATTATGTCATTGTGTTTACTATTTCTGGCAAACAATCATTTTGTTTTTATGTAATTTCACAACTGTATTAAAGAGACTCTACTAAAGTTTAAAAGACTAAAACATAAAAATTGAATTTCTTACATAAATATGCTGGGGCATTAGGGGAAATATATGCAAAGATAGTTAAAAATTATACATTGAAATAAATTGAAAATCGTATCTTTATGCTTTTCTCAGCCAGATTTGAGTGAAAAGCATTTAAAAGCTTTTCATTGTGGGTTATTTTTATACAATTTGAATAATTATTTTGGAAAACCGAAGTGCGCGAATGATCTGAAACTTTGCACAAAGATTAGTAGTGGTCTAAACCTACAGCAAATGATACGTTAATCTGGAAAAAATATTTTCAGTCCTATCATGTCAAAAAACCTCAGTGGAGTCCCTTTAAGAATAACAAATCATGATAAAGTTTCTCTGAAATGTCCTTAACATCTGACGGAGAACGTCTTGAAGGGATCGTAATTGACACGAGGCGTCATAAGATGTCTCATGGAAACGGTCATTAGTCAATATAAAGCTAATCCTTCTGACATTTATGTACTAGGGAATGTCAATGTAACATTTCACATGTAACATTCAACCCTGGCGCTAATACTTAACAGTCGTATGAAGCGTCAGGATTTAGTCCTTTTATACAACTATGAAACCGTTAGATATATAAATATGACACTCACATATTTTGATTTGAAATAACATTTTTAAGGTAATGTAAAGAAATAATGGCAAATCAATAGTATCAAATGCATATTATTTCATGATAAAAACTATATTATCACATGTAGCATATAGATGATTATCGCGTGTATTTACTCACATAATTATATAGATATGATCTAAACGAAGGCAGCGTATCCATTGTTTGGGGTTTCTTGTTTATTAAAAAGGATAGTTTTAAGTCCAGAAGGGTGAGCGTTCATTGATCGTTAAAATGACTTTTCCATTATGTGTTTCTCTGTAATTTATTTGTAAAGATTTGTTAAACAGCGGTGTCATGTCAAAATGACAAACAACGCTAATGGTTGTTCAAACCACCATTAGGAAACGTTTCACAGCATTACCGCGAGTGCGTATCAAATAGAAACAGCTGTCATTAAATATGGACAAAAATAGATTTTTGTTCGGAAAACATCAATTTGAAGACCGAGTAACTTGCCAAGTGAAAAATTACGCACACTCTTTCAAATTTGTATCAAATACAAATTGAATTATATCGAACATTTAGATAACAACCTTTGTGCCGCGTACTGACACAGCTTGATTATTGTCGAGAGGTCGGTGAAATATTCCAGGAGCTTTGTCATAAAACAGGGACACCTAGTTAAAGAGCACGTCAAAATTTGTCAAAGTATATTTAGGGCAAGTCATTTTTTATATAAACAAGCTTTTACATCCTTTGAACGTTGTCCTTGCCTTGTTGATCTTCATGCATGTTTTGTTCTTGCAAATTAAAAGTAATGATAAATATTGTGATGAACAAAATTTGAATTCTTTGTGCATCTTTATTTGACTTAGTCTTATTTTCCATACAAAATATATACTGACGTCTGTTTTCATGTGAAAGGAGTAAAAAGAATGCAGAGTAAAAATCTAAAAAAATATTATTATAAGACATCACTTATAATTTACGTGTGCTCATTGAAATGCTGAAGAAAGAAAAATCGGAAAAATATTTCAAAATTTTTAAAACAAGGCATTAAAACATTATATAAATAACACATGGGTTTGTGGGTAACAGTAAAAATATCATCCCGAGGAAAATACTGTTACCCGAGGCGTAGCCGAGGGTAACAGTATTTTTACGAGGGATGATATTTTTACTGTTACTCACAAACCCATGTGTTATTTATTTTATTACCCCGAACAAAAATACTGTGATGATCTGAAATTGTAAACTAAATCTAACTGTGACAAAAATAAACCTAGAGTAACAATAACTAATCTGTCCGTACCTTTTAAGTTTTAAGTGTACTTAAGGCCTACTTGAGCAGTTTTCTTTTTCTTTTATTCTTTAAGCAAGTGATGATATCTTCAAATCATAAACATACAATAAGCTAGGTTTTATTTAGAAAACAAAACACTAACCCATTTACACGGTTATGATCTGTGAAATCTGATCCTTCTGTTTCCAGAATATTCTTTGCATGGTTTTTGACAAAATAACGCTGCTATCCTATGTCTGTCCACCATATCTGTAACGTTTCACTGATTAAAATTGTAAAATAATCCTTTGTTGCATGCTTTAATCGTCTGCATGTTCCAGTTTGACACATTATTATTCATATTGCAATTACTTCCGTTGAAAACGGATGTCCACTTTTTGACTATTCAACAAAAAGATATTTTATACGCGAAAAGCACACCAGGTTACAAACAACTAAATTTTATGAGTGTCAGTTACTCCAGAGAAGAAATTGATGTCCTGTCGGGGTTTAACGTTGAAAATAAGAATGAGTCGAGAAAAAAATGGCGGCCATTTTATTTCATTTTATTTAGAAAATAGACCACGTGACCAGATTTTATACTGTTAAAAAATACTGTTACCTATGTAACAGTACAAAATTCTTAGTCACGTGGTACACTTGCATTAACAGTAAAAATAACTCCCAGAGGCCTATGGGAAATTAGCGTTACGAAAAAAGTGAGGGGTAATAATATAAGATTCCTTCACTTATTCGATTTCATTTCCTTTCTGGTAGTTAAACATGTCATAATAGTTTAGTATTTTTTGTGCCACAATTGTCAATTTTGCTGTTTCAGGTTTGAAATTTCTTTGTTAATACTAGTTGCTATGATGATAATCGTAATTGTGAACCTGTTACTCTACAATGAAATAATAATTACTATTAGATAATACGTACAGTACTTACATTTGGTTTCATTATAGGTGTAACAAAGCGTGCAACTCATGTGACCTTGCTGTGCCACAAATAACGCGATATCTTAATATATAAAATTAACCAGACTCGTGGCCTTGATGTTTGGATGTTGGTTGTTTACAACACTCATTAAAGTTGAAACTTTTTTTTTATAAAGAAGCACATAAAGCTCTCTGATATTACCGTGATGATCGTCATTGAAATGAGATGAAATATGAATACAACACGAAATTAGAAACACTATGTATTCATCTTACAATCATTTATAATACTTTACAAGTAATGAGCTAAATAGTCAGTATTCGTCATTATATTACAAGGACACTAAGTTAAACGTTTAGTTTTTACCTTTATATCCTTATTTATGAAATATTTATAAAAAATTAATACGTTTTTTTTTTCGATATATAAAAGCCATACAATATTGAATCAACCTATAAATGTATTAAAAATGGATTAAAACTCCTTGAACAAAAAATTTACCGTCTGTAGAACAATTGGTTATCAAATATAATGGTATGATTTGTTATATAAACAGATAAAATCAAACTTCTTCTCATGTTCAAATGAGTTGGTCAGTATTATATTACGTGAAAGATCGTTTTATGACAGCTTTTTTAATTTTGGTGATTGGCAATCACTCCCGCAAGATGTATTGCTAAGATATATTAACCGATTGTGTAGACGGAAAGGTAACTGCATCACGTGATGGCACGTACAACAAAATTGTAACTTTGTTTCGTACAAAACATCGGCTCTTGTTAAAGTATCATTAAAAGTTTGTTTTGTTTATTCAATAAATCCTTTCTATACATTGTAAAGTACGCTGGAAAATGAATTTGAAAGATAGCATTAAATGCGATATTAATATACAATCTGCTGTTTTGAAAATTTGTTTAATAGAATTTTTTTTCTCTTGTTTTGTTAAAGTATCTTGAAAGGTTTTATTATCAAATAAATCATTTGTCAACATTGTTAAAAATACATTGTCAAATACACTGGAAAATAATTTTGATACTAAATTATCAAAGATAGAATTTAATGTGACATTTTAATGTAAACTTTTCAAATGATTTCATCGTCAAAAGGCAACTATTAAGAAGAGCGGTAGCCTTAAAGCTAGTACATTATGTGGGCTTATTGATTTGAGCCCTATTTGTGTCACGCCTTTGACGTAACATGGCACAAATACTGGTTAGATCAACGAAACGATCTCGAGAGTTGTTCAAATATATTAAAAGTTTTATCGAGTTTCAATATTAAAATTTAGTGTTTACATAGACAATCGCACTCTTGTTTTCATTCTCAGGGATAAGTTGTTCGCTTGCTACAAGTGTTTTAAAAGTAAATATTAATAACGTTTAACTTCACTTTAGTTTTATTTTATACTGGGCGCTGGCTTTGCCATATGTCCCAGACTATCGGCCTCTGTTACGTCGCTGGTCGTAGAGCCTGCAACGGAGGACTTAGTTCGCCTGTAACGTCGCTGATCGTAGAGCCAAAAAGGAGGTCTTCTCATGTCGTCTTTCGTCGTAGATCTTCTCTAGGACCCAGTTCTTCGATCTTGAACGCGGTAGACAATAGGAGGAAAGGCACCTCTTCCGGGAGCAGCAGCTGTTTGTAGGGCCACACCCTTCGCCGTTGGTTAGATCACACCAGCTAAGTGACCTAACTAGGTCACCAATCTGGTGTGTGACCTATGTCCTCCGAGCGACGTGCACGCCGCGAAGGGAATTCGGAGGATTTCCAAACAATAATTTTTGTATAAGATATATAGCTTAATACAAATGTAAATAAAAAAGTATATAAAATAAACGTTTCCATACTGACTACTATTTTGTAAATTATCATAGTTTCTTTGTCCAGATGGTGTGCTTTATTTGAATTTGGTACGTCACTTAATATGTCTATTTTCGTTTCCACAAGGAAACACTGCTTTTACCGAGTTGTGACAAAACATCTTTAAGGGGGTATTTGGTTTTGAATCTTTAAGGTTAACGTTCCTAACCAGTGCTATCCCACTTTTAAATATATGGAATTGCAAGGTTATTATAAAAAGGGAAATACTCACTTTTCCTTATTGTTTCACCATCCTTACAATATTAAAACCGTATTAAAGCTGTAAATCAGATGTTTATTTTGTACATCAACATTCAAGTTTTGCTGAAATAATAACAATACACAAGGAAGATATCACTTTCTGAAAACATCAATTCCTTTTATATAATTATCTTAAATGAGTAATGAATCATAAGATATTACTTAAGTATTTTCTTAAAGGTCTTTATTACTAAAGGTTATTTGTAAAGGGTATGAAACATTTTATTACAATTTTCTCATTAGCTGTAACAAGAGTTGTCTAGTTTTATCTACTTTCGACCTAGCCTAACGATGTGACCTATTTAACTGACATTTTCTTTACAGAACATGCTGTTTCTTCTTCACTTCTTCACTTTGCTAGTTTTCACTTCCATCAATTTCTAATTGAGCATTGTCCGTGTACAAAAATGCATTTCGAGATTGGATTTTGAAAAATACTCATCCAAAATATATCTCGATGTCTCTTTGACAAATCTAACAAGTTGGACTACTATTGACCCAACATATAGGAGCTGACATATTTCATTTTCGTATATTATTTTATTTATCATTTTATTACATGGAAACTAAGATAAACGTTTAGTTTTTTACCTTTATATCCTTATTTATGAAATATTTATAAAATACGTTTTTTTCTATATATACAAGCCATACACTATTGAATCAACCTATAAATTTATTAACAATAGATTAAAACTTCTTGAACAAAAATGTTACCGTCTGTAGAACAATTGGTTATCAAATATAATGATACTTTAACAAGAGCCGATATTTTCTATGAAACAAAGTTACAATTGTGTTGTACGTGCCATAACGTCATGTAGTTAACTTTCCGTCTACACAATCGGTTAATATATCTTAGCAATACATCTTGCCGGGAGTCATTTCCAATCACCAAAATTAAAAATGCTATCATAAAACGATCTTTAACGTTATATTACACTGACCAACTCATTTGAACATGAGAAGAAGTTTGATTTATCTGTTTATATAACAAATCATACTATTAAACGTTTGTTTTGTTTATCCAGTAATTCCTTTATATACATTGTTAAGTACGCTGTAAAATGAATTTGAAAGATAGCAATAATTGCGATATTAATGTACAAAATGCTGTTTTGAAAATTTGTTTAATAGAATATGTTTGCTCTTGTTTTGTTAAAGTATCTTGAAAGATTTTATTTATCGAATAAATCATTTGTCAACATTGTTAAAAATACATTGTCAAATACACTGGAAAATGATTTTGATACTAAATTATCAAATATAGAATTAAATGTGACATAAGAGATATATAATTGACAACTCTTAAGACTTTTTAATCAAATTTACACCCTCGGTTTTTGAAAATGACTCGATTAGCTGAAACTCTGAAATTTCCAATGATTTCATCGTCAAAAGGCAACTATCAAGTAGAGCGGACGCCTAATAGCTAAGACATTAATTGGGCTTATTGATTTTAAAAACATGATACTTTCCCAGTTTTACCAAAACAATTCTTACTTTGAATGTGCATTGTGTTGAAAAATTTTCAATGTTGTTATGATTGATGTTAAAGAAATTGTTTTTTTTTCCTATTTTTGTTTAGAGTCTTTAGGGCTCCTTGCCGCTGGTTCTTGTTGCTGGGCCATTTGGCGATTACGTTCATTGAATGCCGCCTTTCCTTGTTGATCTTGTTTATCATATTCTAACTTGAATGCTTATATGGGAAAAGAGGATATCTGAAAACCTAATTTATTTGATCAATTCTGAACCATCCAGGTAATATTTATTTTTTAAAAACAAGAACTTTTCGATTAAAGTTAATCATAAAGCATTATGGTAAACATTCTAGAAAAGGCAGATCCCTCAGAAGCAATGAAAACACCACAAATGATACCATATTTGCAGAATCGTATTTATTATGTCTGTTCATGAGAAATGAGGGTAAGGTCGATAGTTTTCATGCCCCATTGCAACGGCTCAAGTGGTATTAATTCATCATCACTAAATATACTGGAGTCAATGATGCCAGGAAAACAAGGAAAACACACTGTGATAAAATACGAGACAACTTTAACACATCTGCTGATGTGAGTAAAAAAGGGGAGATCGCTAGGAACAATGAGAACAAGAAAGCGCTTGTTAAGTGCAAACTCGGATTAAATGAGGCCGTCTAGGGGATACAATAATAAAATGCTACAGCTCCCATGCCTCCATGAAAATCGGTTGACAATTCAAAGCTGAACAAATTGAAATGACAAAAAGTTTGTTTTAAGGTAGCTCGCTACTTTCCGACCGAAATATGACAACATCTCAGATCTTGATGATTTTTTGTATGCAAACGTATTAATATGTGAGCTTTACTTCTGCAGTATTATTTTATAAATAAACAGCGTTACTATGACGTCAAAGCGCCCTCTATCGGTGGCGGCAAAATTGCGTCTTTTTTATCAATAAACCGGTCTGTTCTTATCAATTTTCATCCGATTTATTTAATTTTAATTTTATAATGTTCAGTAAATGAATGTCTTTGTAATGATGTCTTTCTTTAACATTTACTCAATAGTCTGTGATTTTACGTCATTTTTCTCTACGTTCTGACGTCCATATTTGATGCAAAATATCGCGCGATATCGCAATAAAGATTGTGTAATAAAAAAAATCAACACGGTGAATTTTGCTATAATTTTCCGAGCGTGTAGTGAGATAGTGAAGGAAAATATTTATGCAATAAAAATATAGGGTCAACGCGTAAGATATTTTGCTATTACTGTTTTAAAATAAAATAAAAGGTGAGTGAAACGTAATGATTTTGGTGACGTTAATAGATGTTGGAGTTCAAATAACAATTTTCTTACGTCAGACATTACGTAAGTATAACCAACACAGGGACTTGATGAAATGTATATTTTTTAAATTGTTGATTATTTTCTCATTGAAAGCATGTGTTAGATGGGCACATTTACAATGTTTAATCCGACAATCCCTTTTTAAATACTTTCCTAATTTGCAGGACACTGTCTCATACATCTTTTAATTCTAATTTTATAATGTGATGTTGTTAAAGTGTTATATTATTATATGAATTAACTAGTTTCAGCGCAAAAAATAAGATTCACATATTGCTGTATGAATGAAGTAAGAATATTAGTTTGCTTATCTTATACCCGTAGAATATTTATTTTACGTTACATCCAGCTTTTGAACACTTTCATAAAATCACATAAAGGCAGACGAGCCTCGGTGTCAAACCACATCGTAAAAATACAATTAAAATAGATATGCATACAAATGTGCCGAAATAAGTGATAAATAAAATTCAAATATGTTAAAGGGACTCCACTGAGGTTTTTTGACATGATGGAACTGAAAATATTTTTTCCAGATAAATGTACCATTTGATGTAGGGTTAGACCATTAATCTTTGTGCAAAATTTCAGAGCATTCGCGCACTTCGTTTTTCCAGAATAATTATTCAAAATGAAAAGCGTTTAAACGCTTTTCACCCAAACCGGGCTAACAAAAGCATAAAAATACGATTTTCAATTTATTTCAAAGAATATTTCTTAACTATCTTCGCATATATTTCTGTTTAAAGTGCCCCAGGTCATTTATGTAAGAAATTCAAATGTTATGTGTTTGGCTTTTCAACCTCAGTGGAGTCCCTTTAAGAATATTTAAAAACAAACTGTACAAGAAACAAAAACCTTTATTTTATTTTTATTTTTGCTTACCATTTTTAAGTCTGTGCAATACATAGATTATATAATTATAATCTAATTAAAATGTCATGATAATTAGAAAATGAGCACTTATGTGACAAACGGAAGCAAAATCATACTGAATAAAAAATATATAAGCATATTCGCAACTGCAGACTCGAATGTGAAACACCCAATATAACCATTACTCAACTCGGATTCATTACCGCTTTTCATAACAGTATAACATAGCGGGCTCAAAGTATTATTTATTTCTAAAGAGCTCACTACATTTTACCTCTGTAGGGCAACCACTCTAGGCAACAAAGGGCATTTCTCTGTAAAGGTTATACTGTATATTTTAATTAAATACAAAATATAATTATTAAATAACTTGTGCAACATTTGTTACCACTGAATACGAATAATGTATTATGTTGACGTTATCTTGTTCATTTTTTAATACAATACAGTTTGCTTTAAAGCAAAAATAAAAAAAACAAGAAAAAAATAAACAACCTCAAAACACACACCAAAACACGTGTTCATGATGTAAACAATAAAGTGAACTTCTCCCTTATTAAGGGAGATCATAATCAGGTATTTAACTTTGAATATTCTTCTGTGTTGCCACGTTGTAATCGGTAAAGAGGTCTTACGCAGAATTCGGAAGGCATGGATTCGAGACACGACTGCGTATTGTGCTGCGTATTATCCTTTAGAATTGTTTACTGTGAATGAAATGTTTCAAGGTCCACCTCGGACTCCTGTCATTCATTTCCAAAGAGAAGTTGATACTGTGAGAAACACTGGTTTCGTTAAATTTCCTCCGCTATAATTGAAATACTGTTGAAAGCGGCGTTAAACCCAATATTAAAAAAAATAAGAAGATATAAAACATAAAATGCATAGTTCATTATTTTGATAGGCTCTACATAAGCACTGCATTATGTGCAGACAAACGAGCTTCTCCCCACAACCATAATCACACAAATTAAGAATCCTACATAATCGCCTTCAGTACAAGGGAATCTGTATTTAATATGCAAAATTCTCCGCTTCTGAACATACAAAATAAATCAATGGATCTTTTCGCCTCTAATCGAGAAATGATCGCGGCTTCAGGTCGCCTCAAAGATGCGCTAGTAAACGCATACCGCGAGTCAGCTAGTTTTAAAATAAATAAGAATATCTGTAATTATATGTGAAATACGTGAGAAATTAAAGCCATAGCATGAGAGCGTGATTCCTGCTTTAAATCTGAGTCCCACGCTTAGTGCAGGATATTTAGCTGCGAGAGAAAATAGAATAACTGATGGCTGTCAATAAATAAATTTTTATACGTGTAGAAATTTTTGAATTAAATGTCTGCTAGATTTATAATATAATTAAGACTACCAGTGAATCATGACTTACGTACAAATCGTTGCTACTTCCAGTTGATCATATATTTTTGAAACGTAAATTGGATTCATTTCCTACCAGAGACATAGATGTTATCTATTTCTCTGTTCCTACTAACTGATATAAAAATATATACAATTCAAAATTGTTACATATGATAATATGGAAGTTTGTACCGGGATACACATTGCGAGCTGCACCAGCCTGTTCATTCTCTTTTTCTGACATTCTTTGCAAAATTTGTTTTTTATAATTTCCACTTAGGTGACCTTTTTAATTATATTTTTCAATGTTCTGAATTGTCTTTCAGTACTTGAGGTATTTATATCCATTCGTTGCAGTTTTTCAGAGATTGATACAACTTTTTGCAGACAGTTTTACCCTGAATTGTTGTACATGTATATATTTGAAGATATTCATCGGAATGCAGGCATCTCTGACAGGACTTTAAAAAAAACATTTTTACGGAACATGTCTAAATACTATTGTTGTTAATGGTTTTCACACATTTTTTATTTCCTGCCAGTATGATATTTATCGAAAAAGTCGTGAAAATTTCTTGAGAAAAATATTTGACGTCACCAAAATCATTACGTTTACTCACCTTTATTTTAATATTCAATAGTAATGGCAAAATATCTTACGCGTTGACCCTATATTTTTATTGCATAAAGATTTTCTTTAATGACTTCACTACATGCGTTAAAAAAATTATAGCAAAATTCACCGTGTTGATTTTTTATTATTTTCACAATCTTTATTGGATATCGCGCGATATTTGCATCAAATATGGACGTCAGAACGTGAGGGGAAAAACGTAGAATCGCAGAGTAATTAAAGCAAATGTTCAAGAAAGACATCGTTACAAAAACATACATTACTGAACACTATAAAATTAAAATGAAAGAAAATCGGATGAAAATTGATAAGAACAGACCGGTTTATTGATAAAAAAGACGCACTTTCGCCGTCACCGATAGAGGGCGCTTTGACGTCATAGTAACGCTGTTTATTTATAAAATAATACTGCAGAAGTAAAGCTTACATATCTACATGTCTGTATACCAAAAATCATCAAGATCTGAGATATTGTGAAATTTCGGTCGGAAAGTAGCGAGCTACCTTAAATAAAAACATTATATTCATATAGGATTCATATAGAACATATTCGTGCAGAAATAAAGCATTATTGAAATTCATTGTTTGTGTGATTTGATACTTGGACAGTCACTGTCGGATACATTTCTGGTCCTACATTGTAGAAATTATCTTAAATTCTCTTAATGTAACCCGAACTATCTAAATGTAACGGCTATTCTTTGCAAATGGTAATAAATCATGCCAATTTCAAAATTTATCTCTAAAACATTTTGTTCAAATGATTAAAAACAGATATGAAACAATATCATTTCAACAAATTTTGTAACAGTTAATAGTGCGATAAGAGAAATGCTAATTAGTTTAAAAAGCAACTTAATTTAAATTACATCATGGCCTAAAAATAGGAATTGTAAATCAAATTGGATCCAAACTTGAATTATCACAGACTCTTGATGAAATATTTAGATGAATCTACTTCTTACTATTTTATTTTAGGAAAGTATTTTTGGTACAAACACATTTCAACTTTCCTTACAACGAACCAGTAAATTTCTCTTAAATTTCGCATTAATTAAAGTAAATGAGTGCTAAATTCAAAACCATCAGTTCGAAGTTATATTCAGTTTTCTTAATCATATTGAAAGTTATAGTTCTAACGAGTTTAAAAAATATAAATGCTAAGCTTTGAAAACTCATTTTTAATCAAGGGTACATTTTGTAAATTAGTGACAGATTGTCAGTAGAGCAATGATGCAATGATTGTCTGTTGGAAGGTATTAACTATATGCAGGGCGTCCATTAGTGGAAGTATGAGAATCATTTACTGCTTAATTTTGGCTTGTAACTTCTAGAATATAACGCTTTTCCTTCTTTAACTTTATAATGTGACTTCAAATGTCAGACAATTTGCAATCTCTGACAACCAAAGTTTGAAACCTAATGAAAGTCATGCAAGCTCACTTACCACCAAATTTGTCAACTTGATTTTATGCCGATGTATATTACACAGCACTCTACAATTCTATTCATTTAAAAAAAACTTTTCTGTAAAAAATCTTACACTCTTCAAACATTCATTATTTATTTTTTATTTTTTGTGACGGGTGCAGCTGCTTGGTAATGTGAAACTGCAATAACCATTCCAACGAGATTTAGTGCTGGAAATCTACAGCACAAAAAATAATGGTCGCAAGACTTACTACACAAACAAATAGGTTGCAGTTCAAGAAAATGTGACTAGTAAGTATACTGTTTCTTTTTATTTTGGAAGTTGATATATACATCTTTAGTCCAATTCTGATTTTGCCAAAATGAAAACCAAAGAAAAAAAGTGTCAGCACTCAAGAATTCCACACTTCTCCCATCTTTCATTTGGATCCATCGTATAGCACCAAAGGAATCCTAAAATATTAAGATAGATAGCTGTCTGAATAAAGATTTGTTCTGTTCTATTCTAATTTGATATGATATAAATACTGTGTAACAGGTAAATACAAACATTTGCTATACAAAGTTACTAGCTAGGTTATTATTTTTTCAAATTCTTGTTTGCTTGTGTACCTTGAAGGACCAAACCCCTTCCGTCTAATGGATAAAAATAATACGCAAATTAGTTTGTATCAAAAGTAGTGGTTAAAAAATCTGGAAACAAAGTGATCCCTCTGAAGCATTAATCACAACAAAATTACATAAGAATTGCAGACTCGGTTTGATTGAGTCTGTACGTGAGGGATAATGAATAAGTGCAACATCCCTCACGCCCCTAGCACCGGCTTGAGCGGTACTCAATTCTCAATACTTAATAGTGCTCCCAAGATCACGCAGCAACACAGGACCATTTGCACTTAACACAGCAGCTTGACACCGAATAAAAAGAGAAGAACTTTAAGAAATGATAAAATTTTAACTTGAAAGATTGCTTGAAGCAAACAAGTTGATACTAACGAAAATTCAGTGTTCCATAGGGACACCTTCCTGCACCAATATAGCTGGGAAGTTACAAAATGACCTATATAACCCAACACGAATTATAATCATTACAGCATTATTATACATAACAGACAAAAGTAAGTACATACCGGATTCAGTAGGATCCCTGCAATAATTCTGGGCACCCGTCACAGATTGATCTTGTTGAAACTTCTCACCATCTGTCGCTTTATGTTTATGAGGGGTTTGTGAATCCCATCTCTGGCATTCACGACCTGTCTGTGTACGGTGCCATGTACCGGTGTAGCATCCGGTACAATTGGTTTTGAAGCAGTCTGTAAACATTTTTAAAAAATAAAGTATCAATAGGCAAAAACTGTACAAACTGATTGTTTTGGAAGATGTTTTCAATGTTTTGTTACATCTTTTCGAATAAAATTTTAACATTTTGCTATTTGTCGCTACCAAATGACAAAATAAATAATGAATTTCAAATTGGTTTAATATAGACCTAGACATTTTTTAGAAATTGGTATGCTTTTAAGAAATTCAGGATTCATATACAAATATATTCTATACCATCATACTATAGTCGAACTCCTAATTTCATTAATGTTGTAGTATTTGAAACTTTATACTTCCATGATCATGAGAATAACAAATACCTGTAGTTATAAAATATTCAATGTTT
>NW_026865624.1:0-79317 GCF_026571515.1 Ruditapes philippinarum
CGTTTATATTTAACACAGTAGGAGAAGTTAAGGATATTTTGACTTTGAAGTGTTGCTATGTTTCTAGCCGAATATTATTACACTTATTCAATTTTGCTTCAAATATTTCACTAACAACCCCGTATGTCGCTTTAATGGTGTAGAAATGACCTAAATAATTTGCTTACAACCCAGTACCTCCTGAATGTGGTTTGAGAATATGTATGTGTTTTCTTATTTATTATGAAAAATTGAAATAAATTATTAGAGATTTAAGCTTTAAAATGTATGCACAGTAATAAAATTTGGTAAATATGTATATCATACAGATTCCTTAATTCATAGAAAACTCTATCTTTATACGGTTTATCATTAAAAAGTTATTGCAGTTCAAACTTTCAAATGCGATTTTCAAAAAATGACAAAAAATGACAAACGGGTTTGTAGAATTAAGCCAACGAAATTTAATATTAAGATCTTAAAAATAATTATGTGAAAGAAATAAAAAATAAATAAAATAACCGTGTGATCTATAATAATTTAATATTTTTTGAGTGACTCAATGAAGAAGCCATTAGTTGTTTCAATATCTGCACATTTATTTATGTCATTGCTTACCCCAAGCTCATGAGTTTCTCATTTATTACTTATTATGCTGACGACATTATAAATGTATAATTTTATATAAGAAAAAACAACAGATATTTGATAATAACTGTTATATCTTGTTAACCATTTATTAAACATAAGTATCTAAATTATTTTTTTTCAAAATTGTCAGATTTTTTCCGTATGTTGCTATGTATGCATATAATGCTTGTTCAAATACTAAAGTAAATACTTAATAAGGTAAAACGTTGTAGATCCTTAGCCATATTTACCTATGACGGGAACAATAAACGGAGTTACATTTTGGCCCCATGTTCTCCTTTTTTTCTTCGATAATTGCTACACAGATTCTTTTTGTAAATAAAAAATAGAAAATTGTGACTCCTGATATATAAGAACAAGCTTGTAGAATCGTGGAATCGTAATTAATTGTTATGTATAATGTTACTTCAAGTTTTATTTACCATGTACATACACTTAGCTTTATAACCAGACAGGACAATTTACAAATAAAAAAAAGGCAACTGATTATATGTTAAGTTATGTTTAGATACTTGTGATGGTAAGAATGTAGCCAGACTGAAAATGATGTAAAATGACAGTGACAGTCTGACAACATATCTTGGGTATACAGTATACATAGAGAGTCTTCTGTTCTTATCTTCACTCACACATTTTAAAAGTTTCTTGTTAATTGATTGGACGGGAATCCTTAAATTCCAGATAAATAATTTATATAATTTAATTGAAACTTATAGCTTATTTACATACTTTTTATATCTTTTTATAGTTATAGTTACAGATATTGTATACATGTCTTTGATATATTTAAAAAGTCATGTATGTTATAATTATGAAAGTTATAAAGAACTCGTTACTATGTAACTTTATACTCTAACTATTCTATTGTAAATAAACTTTGTCATTTGTTAAAATATGTTATCAAAAGAATTGTTGCTCAGCAGATTTATTAAAATATTTGAATGTATTCATACACCTTGTCATTATATATATATTTTTCATTCTTTTATTCAAATTAGACATATATAGTAAGTATTTATAAATTTCAATAAATTTCTGTTATTATTTATTAAATATTTTAAACAATGATGAGCATAGAATGTTTTTGTTTAATTTGAGTGTGTTGGCATACACAATATTGTCTGTTAGGAGGTACGAGGGGAAGTCAGAAAATATCCGGAATTTTGACTCGTTCTCGAAAACCATTCAACATTTTAAAAAAAATCTTTCTACTCTTTTTCAAAATATTCTCCACCTACGTCTACGCACTTTTGCCATCTTAGTAGGAGCTTTTGTATTCCCGTTGTGAACCATGACGTAGACCTATGTTTTAGGTACTGTGTAACAGCAGATATCACAGCCGCCCTGGTCTTATATTTCTTTCCATCAAGCAATTTGTTCAGTTCTGGAAACAAATAAAAGTCACAGGGAGTGAGATCTGGGCTATAAGGAGGATGAGACAACAACCTCTTCTGTAGCTGCGGCGGTATGGGAGGGGGCGTTATCGTGAAGAAGGAGGACATTTTTCTGTGCTAACCTGTGACGCATTTGCTTCAGCTTTTCTCTGAGATTTTTCAGAATTACTTCCGAATAGTACTTGGCGGTGACAGTTTGACCTTTTGGCATGAAATGAGTAAGTATCATTCCTCGTGAATCCCTAAAGGCAACAAGCATGACTTTGCCAGACGAAGGATACACCTAAAACGTTTTAGGAGGTGGGGAACCAGCTCGTTTCCACTGCTTTGACTGAGCTTTTGTCTCAGGTTCGGAATAATGAACCCACATCTCATCTCCAGTGATAATGCGGTTCAACACTTATCTCCTTCACGATTAAAACGACTTAAATGTTCTTTTGCATTGGTTACTCTGGTTGCCTTTTGATCTGCGGACAGCTGTTTAGGCACCCACCTGGCACTTATCTTACTCATGCCTAGGTGTTCGTGTAAAATTTTGTGTGCCGATGCCTTACCGATGCTAAACTTGTTGGCTACCTCCTCCAAAGTTACTCGACGATTTTTGTTGACAAAAGCTTTAACATTTGCTACCATTGTTGTCGTCACCGCCTCAGCCGGCCGCCCAGTCCTAGGCCTGTCACAAACATTTGTTCTGCTTTCACGAAACTGAGAAACCCAGTTGTAGAAGGTTGAACGTGATACACAGTTATCAGAAAATATTTTTTTAAGCATCTTAAAGATGTGGCAGGGCTTTTCACCTTCTGCAACCAGAAAGTTTATTACAGAGCGTTGTTTCTCTAACAAAGAGTCCATGATAGACGAACACCTATCATATATCAGAGGGCAAAATACTGTGTATTCACAACTATCATTGAAAATAAACTGACCACGTTATTGGCGAATAAATGTAGTTTTCACCAATATATATTGTGTGTATATAGCTGCATGTGGACATTTTCTGACCGTCCCTCGTAAACAAGCCAGGCAATTGTTTATAGTGTGCATGTGAAGTTCTTGTTGCTTTTTATGTGTTTAACATGGCGGTTTTGTGAGTGCGACATACTGGAAATAATATTTCGTTTTTAATGATACTTACCTCAAAATTTATTAAGGGAAATTTTTTCAATTATTTATTTTCTAGAGCAAATGTGCCCTAGAGGGTGGAACTCTTGTGCAAATCGACAGCGAAGCCGTCAACAACTATTTGTACACATTGAGGAGTTACGAAGGTGAGATGATAACTCAGATATTATAAATAATAAAGAAAAGATATCTACAAAACTCTAGTGCGAACAATTTCATTTAAAAAGTTGTGAACACATGACTTCTAAAATGTAAGTCAAGAAATTTTGCTTACTAAATATATTTGTGATGATTCTATGGTAAGCTAATTACTTTGATGAACTATTTAAATGAATTCTTTTACATACAACTCTTTAATGTTTTCCTGTAAGTTTAACTTTAGAAAGCATGGGCACCGCTACGTGGTGTCTTTTGTTTATTTATTTTTAGTATTTTAATCAAAGTTCCGATATAAAACTTCAGTATACAATATGGAAAATTAGCTTTAACATTAAAACTGGATAATTGTCATACCTTTACTTAACCATTATGCCTCAAAAATGCTTTTATGGTTATTTCTCAAAAGCTTTTTAATTTTGGTGTACACTAATTGTATCCAAAAATCATTACTGTAATCATCTTTTTACATCTGCTGTTTTTTGGCTATAAGTACAATTGAATTAGTTTTTTATGGCAGTAAAAATAATATTGGTAATTTACACTTGATAGTGCTGTTCATGAACAGGCTCAAACCAACCGAACCTACAACATTTTTATTTTTTTTCCGTTTTGGACTTTCTCTAGGGAGTCTTATTTTCCATATTCTAACGCCACATCAGCGTTGTTTGTGCCTAGTAGAGGTTGAAAAAGGGTCTCGGCCTGGTGAATTTTCGTATTCTTTGTTCTATAGTAAATCAGTCACATTTGAGGCTTAATTCTTGACTCCATTGTTCTTGATGAATTATATACTGTCTTCAACTTTTAAACATCAACACTACCTTAGACAAATGAGTCCCAAAATATTATGGTTAGCCATCTACTTTTTTCAGTAATCTTCATTCTGATGTAACACTGTTAAAATTCACCACTTTAAAAACTCCTTACTGCTGGCGGATAGTACATCTTTAATCCTTTCGCCAACAAATGAGATCCTGGAGAATACAAAAAAAACTGAGCTGAAGGAGTTCTTCCATAGATCCTCCTTTCAAACTTCGGCTTTGATAACCGCATGGTCTGAAAAAATATGCAACGCTGGTACATTTCGAAGGAAATTATAAGAGGCATTTATGCTGTAATTCTGCTATCTAAAAAAGAAAAAAAACAATGTTTAATCAACCAATGGCTTGATTTGCTAATTCACACAGGAGGGTTTAAATGTTGTGTGCTAAAAAATGCATGCCTGCATGAAAATAGCAGTTTAGACATTATAAACCTAACTTCATTTAACTGCTATAGCAGCTAGCTACAACAACAACCACAACAATCACATCAACTGTGTTATTCTGTGTTATTCTAAATGAGCCAATTATCCATAAACTACACTGTTAAATGATTATAAAATCTCTTGTGTGTATATATTAGCAAATACATTCAGCAACACGGCAGTTTCACTACACTAAAAATACCTATATTTCCAACATGTAAATCACATTTGTCCTGTTCAATTGTCAGTTCTGCTTCATTGAAATACAAGACAATAGTGAAAAATTACAATCTGATTACTACAGCATCAATACTTTGCTGAAACAGCAGTGCATATAATGTGTGGTCCATATGAGCAATAGGCTACTATGGTGCTTGTTCGAATCCCATGACCGGTGCTTCTTGGGCCCCTAAGACCTCTGGAATGAGCTTGCCAATCACTTTTTTACCAATGTATCCAGTCGGAAAACACCACTCCCCAATTCCTTGCAATGCAAGGTTTATCCATTTATCCATAATTTAAAATGCATTTCTTTGAAAAATACTATTTTATATATGAATATAAAATAAGCTATAGATCTAGTAAATTGCTAAACACAGGGTGCAAAAATAACATTTATCAATTTATTAACTGCTTTAAACAAAATTTAAATTTCATTTTTTTAATTTTCAATTGATTTTTACAGTTTTAATTCAATAAAATGTGAAGGTTAAAACTTTAATTATGACCAATTTAAAGATCGTTTAACATGACATAATTCATGTGCTGTGGTATTTTTCGATTGGTTTGTACCAATATTCCTACATCAGCCTTAGAATATGTTGTCTGCTCTTTAACTATTCGTTTGACGTCTTATCTGTGATATGCAGGCTCCATAACCTCTAATCCCCTTTCAAAATTCCATTGTGTTTAGTTCTGCCAATTGCTTTCTCCTTTAGGGTACACGCTTCTTTTACCATACACCGCTTTTCATAGAATGGCACAGAAAAGTCACATTGAATGTTTCAAGATAACCGCCGTATGGACACTTCTGAGGATGTTTCTAAATTTATAAGTTCTTCATTTCATTTTTAAATGTTGAATTCTGCTTAAGCCGGTGCTAGGGGGCGCGGACGATAGTTTGCACTTGACAGTACCTTTCATGAACATGCTCAATTAAACCGAGCCGCCTGTAACATTTTCAATTTTGACGTTTTGGACATTCTTAAGGAATTCTTATTTCTCTGATTTATTTACATTTTGCTCAATATTTGACATTTAATGTCACATTTATCGCTACTTACTTCAGGTAACAAGCATTTTACGTTCTCTTAAATCATTACTTTATATAAGATATATAAAATCATATTTGCCCTTTCTAAAAAGTAAAATGTGTTTATTTCTGAGGCATAATGTGCCTTTATCAATCAATTCAATCAGTTTATTTATTCTGTCGCATCTGTTACCAAACCTACAAATGTACAACAGAAGGTGTTATGTTCTTTTAAACAATTGTAAGGACATAAATACACCCAAGAAGCTTGGATCGGATTGGGTGATGGTGAAACGGAAAATATATTCAAATGGGAGGGCTCGCAACAACGTGTCACATATACAAATTGGAGACCAAATGAACCGAATAATGGGGGATTTAACGAAGATTGTGTTGAAATGACAGTCACTGAAAAATGGAATGACGTCTTCTGCAATAGGAAAAACAGCTATTTTTGTGAACGTTCCCTTACAAGTAAGAAAAATAATATATTTTTTCTTTTAACTTACATATCATTTATGTAAACAGTATCTTGTGTAGCTTATGTAATTTGAATCAATCACAATAATGGTTAAGGAAAAGACTATAGGAATCTTACACCGGCTGCCGGAACAGACCGGAATATCTAGCTTGAGGGTAACTGTTTGCAGCGGTAACGAGGCTCTGCGGAGTTTCCGCTAAACAGTTACCCCGAGAGCTAGATATTCCCGTCTGTACCAACAGTCGGTGTTTGATTCTTTTTCTTTCATATTACATGTCAATTATTTTCGGAACAGAAATTATGGAAACTGATATTCTTATTACGCACTCTTTTCTTATAGTAGCGTATGAACATACAACTTCATTCATAACGGAACAATGACGTCATCCTAAGAATGCGATTCATTCATAAAAGGCGCGCGTCAATGACGTCATTTAAAGCATCCGACTTGTCTTACATGGGGAGATGTAAGACAGAGTTTTCTAGCACAGTTGTTAACTGTAGATAATCCTGTCTGAGATGCAAGAATAATAAAATCTATCATTTGGTTAGATAAAGGATAGGAAAATCTCAGCCCGAGGGTGATCGGTTCTCGCCGGTTCTTCTCGTTGGGATTTCCATATCCTCTATCCAGCCCAATTTTTGATTTTTTTTTTCACCTGGACACACAAGAAACAAAATATTAATATCAGTGACACTACTTCCTATGTGCATTAAAAAGTACTAAGTTTTGAAAAGAGGGGCGGGCCGGGGCTTAGGCGCTTGACATTTTATGGTTGAAATATAGCATTATGTACGCCCGCAAAAAAATCTACTGACCAATTTTATGTATGAAAGATTCAATGAAAATAAATTCATATGAGATCCAACATCAAAAAGCAAGATTATCATTATAAAACACATCAATATTAAAGTCGGAAAGTGTCATAATATAAGTGTTTATAACGAATTCAGTCCATACTTCAATGGTTGACAAAAAGCGTTTACCGTTTGCAAAGATTTTTCTACTTATTCGGTTATTTTGGCCGAATATTCAATTAAAATATATCAAAATGAGATTCGTCATCAAGAAGCATCGTTATTATAACAGAAAAAATGGATGTTTTTCAGGCATAGAATCATAATATCCGATTTTACGAAGAAATTTGCGATATTTTAAAGTGTGCTATTTTGAGTAACATATTGATATTGAAAAGGGCGGACGTTGGTAGAGTAGGACTCATTGCAGTGTAAAAGTTAATATCAATCTATTTTGATTCCGTGGGCAATTAAATAGATTAGCTCACATATTTTTACTACATTTTGTCCTTTTGACGTTTCATTTTGTTAAAATGGGAGTGAATCGCGTATGTATCTGATTTTTCTAATCATCTGACCTTCAAAAATCTATCCCAATATAATTGTGTTATGATGAAAACGTGATAACATATTACGCTCAAAATTATCATTCAAGTCTGATCTCCAAAGAGCTTTTTAGGGGGGTTCAAAATGCTTACCGGAAACCACATATATGTCAACGACCTTTGTTAAACTTAGTTTAACATCCTGAATCTGAAATAAAATGAAAGGCTTTACTATAAAAAAAACTCAATATATATGATAAACAATGGTATTTTCATAGAAAAAAAACTAATAATATTTATTAATGTCAAACAATGTTAAGAACAATTAATGTGTCCGTATTGCGTGCAATTTTACCAAAACATGTTTCCTTAGTTTTAGCACTCAAAGATAAGCCTGATTTTCTTTTTAATTTTGGACGACTTCAAGCATCATTTTACACATCTTGTTACCGAAAAAAGTAAGATAAATAAATATACTAGCTAATAAAAAATGAGAATCTTTATAGTGTTAATTGATTAACGCTGTAATATTAAAACACCCAAAAATCTATTGTAATTCAGTTTTAATAATAAGTATTTGGGCATATACGAGAGTTAAAATTGCACAAATGCATAAATAGAAGCTGTAAATATACAAATACTCACACAAAAGTTTATAAATACAAGTCTATGAAGTATATATGTTTATTTCCATTTATTCGTTTTAGAACTTGCTTGCACTTTTAACTGTTTTTTACTTCGACACCAGTTAAAGCTTAAAACTATGGCAACGGCATAAAAAACTCGATACATACGTTAAATTTAAAACTGCTTTTCCCGGTATCAATATGTTTGATTTGTTAGGTTTTTTATACCATGTTTACAACAGTTCAAAGAAAGTATTATTTTAAAGAATATAGCAATTTATTATCTGATTGACGAACATTGAAGAAGTGTTCGGTCACAAATAATACATCATGTTTCGAAAAGTCTTTCGTCTGTAATTCAATTAGATAACTAGTTTGCTAAACATGAGAGAGCGTGATAGAGAGACACATAGACAGGTTGCGGTGTCCCTGAGAGTGACTTTTTGTTCAATGATTGGAAAACTAAATTTGCCTTATATTTTACATATGTATTTATGGATATTCTTAATCTTTCCCTGTCTGTAATGAAAAACGTATAAAATGTTAAATACATTTTCATATGAATTGATATTTTCAAGAATTTTATCATGCGGGAAAATAGCGACTGATCGTCTTTTTATGCCCCCACAGAGTGGGAGCATATAGCGTTGCACTTGTCCGTCCGAGTGTCTGTACGTCTGTCCGTCCGTCCGTACGTCCCGAAATCTTGTGAACGCAACTCCTCTTAAACCGGATGGCAGATTTTGCTTAAACTTCCAGGGATGAACAACCTTAATTTGTAGATGGTAGTAAAGGAAGGAATTTTTGCTGCGACCAAATTTAACAGAATTATGGCCCTTTGTTGATTTTTTCACTATATACTATGTAGAAATTTTGTGAATGCAACTCCTCTTAAACCGGAAGGCAGATTTTGCTTAAACTTCCAGGGATGAACAACCTTAATGTGTAGATGGTAGTAAAGGAAGGAATTTTTGCTGCGACCAAATTTAACAGAATTATGGCCCTTTGTTGATTTTTCACTATATACAATATAGAAATTTTGTGAACGCAACTCCTCTTAAACCGGATGGCAGATTTTGCTTAAACTTCCAGGGATGAGCAACCTTAATGTGTAGATTGTAGTAAAGGAAGGAATTTTTGCTGCGACCAAATTTAACAGAATTATGGCCCTTTGTTGATTTTTTCACTATATACTATGTAGAAATTTTGTGAACGCAACTCCTCCTAAACCGGATGGCAGATTTTGCTTAAATTTCCAGGGATGAACAACCTTAATGTGTAGATGGTAGTAAAGGAAGGAATTTTTCCTGCGACCAAATTTAACAGAATGATGGCCCTTTGTTGATTTTTTCACTATATACTATGTAGAAATTTTTGTGAACGCAACTCCTTTTAAACCGGATGGCAGATTTTGCTTAAACTTCAAGGGATGGACAACCTTAATGTGTAGATGGTAGTAAAGGAAGGAATTTTTGCTGCGACCAAATTTAACAGAATTATGGCCCTTTGTTGATTTTTTTCACAATATACTATGTAGAAATTTTGTGAACACAACTCCTCTTAAACCGGATGGCAGATTTTGCTTAAACTTCTAGGGATGAGCAACCTTAATGTGTAGATGGTAGTAAAGGAAGGAATTTTTGCTGCGACCAAATTTAACAGAATTATGGCCCTTTGTTGATTTCTTTCACAATATACTATGTAGAAATTTTGTGAACACAACTCCTCTTAAACCGGATGGCAAATTTTGTTTAAACTTCTAGGGATGAACAACCTTAATGTGTAGATGGTAGTGTAGGAAGATATTTTTGCTGCGACCAAATTTAACAGAATTATGGCCCTTTGTTGATTTTTAGTTTTCAACTTGTGGCACATGTAGTCCAAAAAATATTTGACCTAGAGTCATAAGATTGATAAGATTGACAGAACAGTGGCCTGTGGGGGCATCCGTGTCCTATGGACACATTTCTAGTTTTTAACTTATCTTCAAATATAGCTATTCTAGTTTTTAATAATCATGTACGAAAGTCTAAAACATTTAAGAAAAACTGGTGCAAAGAGGGCAAATAATGATTAAACACTAATCTTATGATTTGTTTTTCTCCTCAATGTAGAATCATGTCCTAGTGGTTGGAGCTTGTCAAGTGGTCGTTGTTATATATTCAAAAATGCGAAAGTGGACTGGTCTACCGCAAAGGTAACAAATAAATAATTTATATGGCAATGTTAATTGCTTCTAAACTACAGGATCGCGCAGATGTATTAGCTACTGTCATTCGTATATGTGATTGGTGAAAACATAAATGGAGTAGTTTATACCGTTAATAACGTCTATACTATATCAGCTTAAAGTCTAAACTTTACTTCTATACTAATTTTTTTCTTTCGTATCAATGCATTAAGCACAGTGTGTTCAAGTAATACCCGGACAGGCTGGTAGAATCCAATAGATTGAGATTAACTCTTTTGTTTATGATGAATGATATCTTAATTTTTATATCACTACAGTATATTTAATAGCTCCATTTGATACAAACGAAACATTGCCAAGACTATATTATCTTCTTTTTGCATAAAATTTTAAGGACAAATGTGACTCTGAAATGCTATTATCTTTATTTCCTAAAAGCTTGATGTCAAGTTATTATTTCCAAATTGTTACTCATTGACGATTTGTATGTACCATCATTTGCTTATGTTGCTTATTGACAACATGTACAGTTACAGTAATTTAGTATTTTGTACGGAAATCAAAAAACTACTTCGATTATATTTCTACTTTTATGACGGAGAATTTATATTCATCAGGTGATAAGCATTTAACATCCTCTAAAACCATTACATTTGCCTTTTCTAAACATGAAGGGACAAAAATCGTTTCTGAGGCATAACGGGCATTGAACACTTAGTAATGTATCAATTATTATAGGAGAGGAATCATTCTTTTGATGAAGAGAAACATAAAATCTTTCAAGAAGTCACATGTTTGATTTCATGGACAATTATTTTAAAATGCAATGACATGCCTGAAATAAAAATACTCTTGAATTCTAAGGAAAAGTAATAAATATTCGTATCAAGTAATTTTTAAGGAATAAAACGATTTAAAAGATTACGATATAAAATTATAATGAACAATAACTCATCGCAATGATTATAAAGAAACGTAAGAAACGTAAGACTAACTCCCTAAATAACATTTTCTTGGAGCTGGGGGCCCACTCAAATGGTCATAATCTTATAATGAATTATAAAACAATAAACATCGACAAAGTATGTTTTGTGGTTACAATATTCTATTATATACGAGTTGTACATTCATGCAGTATGAACCAGACTTTGTAGATGTTTAAATATTTTTTAACATTATGTGTTAGGAAATGTATCTTAAAAACTTGAAATATGTAAAGAAGATGGGATGCCTCAACAACACCATTTTTGTCATTCTACAGACTGGCAGCATAATAATATAATATGAAAAACATGATATGATATGAGCATTAATATTTAGATCTTAAAAATATGTAAAAAATAGAAAAATAAATAAAATAACCGTATGATCTATTTGTAATTTAATAATTTTGTGAGTGACACAATAAAGAAGACATTAGTTTTTTCGATATCTGCACATTTATTAATGCCATTGCTTACCAAAACCCCATGCGTTTCTCATTTGTTACTTATTGTGCTGACGAGATTATTAATATTATAACATTTTTTATATCAGAAACAAAAACAGATATTTGATGATAAATATTATATATTGTTAACCATTTATTAAATCAGTATTTTAAATCATTTTTTCAAAATTGTCTGGATTTTCCGTAAGTTACCAGTATGCATATTATGATTGTTCAAATACTAAAGTAAATAGTTATAAGGTAAAAAGTTATAGATCCTTAGCCATATTTTACCTATGAGGGGAACAATAAACGGAGTTACATTTTTTGGCTGCATGTTCTGCTTTTTACTTCATCATTTGCAGTTTAAGATAAATGTACTAGAAAATATCGATAATTATAAAATAAAAAATTGTGACTTCACATTAAGAAAATATACTATTAGGAAAACTCTACGAGTAATAGGTGGTCATAATATAAATATGTAGTGTCATTAAAAAACTGGCATTTTGTTTAAAAAAAGGACATACTTTACTTGGCCTGTAGTAGGGAGGACAGCGTCCCATACATAGTTTATTCATTATTTTATTCAAATTAAACATATTAAGTAAATTGTTTATCAATTTCAATTAATTTCTGTTATTAAAATATTTTATACAATGATGAGCATAGTATATCTTTTAAGAGTGTGTTTTGGCATACACATTTTGTCTGTAATGACATCAATAACAAGCAAGGCATTTGTCAATAGTTTGCGTGTGAAGTTCCTGTTACATTTTATATGTTTGACGGTTTATTGATTGTGACATACTGAAAACAATATTTAGGTTATTATATGATACTTACATCAAAATTTATTGATGTATTTATTTTCAATTATTTATTTTCCAGAGGAACTGCGCCCTTGAGGGTGGAACTCTTGCGCAAGTCGACAGCAAAGCCGTCAACAACTTTCTGAACACATTGAGGAGTAACACAGGTGATGTGATAACTCAGAATAATTATACATTATACAGAAAATATATCAACATAACTCAAGTGCATACGATTCAATTTAACAAGATGTTGACAAATGACTTCTAGGATGTAAATAAATACGTTTTGCTCACTAATTATATTGATCAATTTGTGATATGCTAATTACTGTGATGAACTATTTAAATGAATTCTTTTACATACTACCCTTTCATTTTTTCCGGTGAGTTTAACTTTAAAAGGCATGGGCACCGCTACGTGGTGGCTTTTGTTTATTTAGTGTCAGTATTTTAATCAAAGTTTCGAGATAAAAACTGCAAAATACAATCTGAAAATAAGCTTTGGATGATTAACATACCTGACCTTACCCATTATGCCTCAGAAATGCTCTTATTGTTATTTCTCAAAAGTTTTTTAATTTTGGTGTACTCTTATTTTATCCAAAAATCAACTCATAGGCTATTTACTGGTACCATCTTTTTTCATCTGTTGCTTTTTGGCAATAAGTACAATTGGATAAGTATTTTGTACGGAAGTAAAAATACTATTGGTAGTTTGCACTTGATAGAACTGTTCATGAACAGGCTCAATCAAACCGAACCTGCAACATTTTCATAATTTTCGTTTTGGACTTTCTTTAAGGAGTCTAATTTTCACTATTTTATCGCTACATCAGCGTTGTTTGTGCCGTGTTGAAGTTGTAAAAGTCACCCCGTACATTAAATAAGAGATTTTATATTTCCGATCCTGAAAGATCGTTCAACATTACATTATTGTTGTGTTGTGGTATTTTTCGATTTGGGTTGTACCAATACAGTACCTTTCATGAACAGACTCAAACAAACCGAACATGCAACATTTTCAATTTTGCCGTTTTGGACTTTCTTGAGGGCTTCCTATTTCTCTAATTTGTTTACATTTTGCTCCTTTTATGACAAATTATGTGACATTTATCGCTACCTAATTCAGGTAACGAACATCTTCTATTCTCAAAATTATTATTTTATATAAGATATATAAAGTCATATTTGCCCTTTCTAAAAATGTAAAATTTGTTTGTTTCTGAGGCATAATGTGCCTTAATAAATTAATTCAATCAGTTTATTTATTCTGTCGCATCTGTTACAAGAGATACAAATGTATAACAGAAGGTGTTATGTTCTTTTAAAACAATTTTAAGGACATTCAACCGTAGAAGCTTGGATCGGATTGGGGTGATGCTGAAACGGAAAATATATTCAAATGGGACGGCACGAAAAACAACGTGCCACATATACAAATTGGGACACAAAGGAACCGAATAATGGCAAAAAAAGATATGAAGAAGGAAAATTGTGTTGAAATGACAGCTACCTAAAAAATGGAATGACTACGGCTGCAGTAATGCAATAAGCTATTTTTGTGAACGTTCTCCTAGAGGTAAGTTAAAGAGTATGATTTTTTTCTTTAAAACATATCATTTATGTTAACAATATTTAAAGGTGTAACTGATGTGATATTATGAATCAATTCTCAATCAAGGTTAAGGAAAAGACAAGTTATGATGGAATCTGTCGTATGTTTAATATTCCATAAAAGGCAACACTGTTTTTTTTAAATTGTCATTGTTATTTTTGTTTCAAAATTCAAAATATTACAAGACCATGTTAAATGTTGAATTATGCATAAGCCGGTGCTAGTGGGCGTGAAGTTACCACTGTTGTCCATAAACAGGCTCAATCAAACCAAGCCTGCAACATTTCAATTTCGTTGTGTTGGGCTTTCTTCAGGTATTTCTGTTTTGGGTTTTGATGCCCCCACAAAGTGGGGAGCATATAGCGTTGCACTTGTCCGTACGTCCGTACGTCTGTCCGTACGTCCCGAAATCTTGTGAACGCAACTCCTCTTATACCAGATGGCAGATTTTGCTTAAACTTCCAGGGATGAACAACCTTAATGTGTAGATGGAAGTAAAGGGAGGAATTTTTGCTGCGACCATATTTAACAGAATTATGGCCCTTTGTTGATTTTTTTACTATATATCATATATATGTTGTCAGTGGGGGCATCCGTGTACTTTGGACACAGTTCTAGTTTATATTTTAAATATTGTGTTACGTTGTTTTTTTTTTCAGTTTTGTTTGTTGTGTTGGGCTATCTTTAGGGATTCTGGTTTTCTGTATCTAGAATATTGTTTTATGTTGTTTTTTTTTCAGTTGCGTCCTAATGCGACAATATGAATGCAAACGACAATACAGACAATGATATGTACGACTAATGTTGGAATATTGTAAACATTATTTGCGATAGATATGCCAACATTGCAAAGTTTTTATTATATCAATCAAGCTTACACTTTTTGTTTGTCTTTTATCTACCATATGACAGAATATATGTGTAAAAAGTTACTAAATAAGATATATGCTTGGCATGCTATAGTTTATACTTAAGTTCATCTCAACCCTGTAGCAAATACTAGTAAATGAATAAAGGTGACAGATACATGAAACTTTTTTGTTTCAACCATAACAGCACCGCCTTACAGCGCAAGGGAAAAGAAGTGATATGCCTGAAAATATACATGTATATCAATGGTTGTAGAAAAGACACAATAGCCCACAATTTTGTTAAGAAACGATAGACAACAAATAATGTTAAATTAATTTGCTATGTTTGAGCATTTATTAGCACATATCATCCTTACATGCATATTATTTGAATTGTATAATCATATTGGAATTCACGTTACTTCATCTTGATTTAACGGACCATCTACGTGAAATATTTCCATTGGGATGCGCAGAATAGCAACCACGAAATCACACCCTCTTTCACTATTGAGAGCGCATTCTTTGTGTGTATTGTCCTTGTCTTACGCAGAGAAATAGTGACCATAAATGTACGAGAGACAGTTTTTTACTGCCGTAATTGATTTTACATCATCCTTTATTTCTTTATTCATTTACGTTTAATATTTCAATACAGGAATTTTGAAATAATAAACATACAATGATAGTACCTTATGAGAGCGGTTTGCGTTGTGATTTAGATTTTTCTACCACTCTACCAAGTGCTTTGTATGATTTGAGCCATACAAAGGTTAAGAGTATATTTTAACATAAATGATAAGTTCCAGAAAGTGAAACTTAAAAGTTGCTTAAGTTAATTGGTCCGTTAATTGGAGTCTATTACGCCATTAAATAATTATGTTATAAAACAATCCAATGAAGGTAAAGTTCATGTACTGTTAAAGCTGATGTAAGATATAATAAACGGTTACACCCTTTTTACAATTAAACATCGGCGCAAAACATGGAGATCCCAGCTCCAGTCGCTTATTTTTATTCTTTGTAAACGATATAATAACCGGTTTCGGCGATAATATTTGGGACATTTTTACTCTCTTTTTGCTGATAATGCCGTACTTTTTACATATTCAAGTCATTACAAAATGATCTTCAAAATTATTGCAATCATGATTTTCGAACAAGGCCGTCATACTACAAAAATCTCTTTTTAACAAAATCCCACTTGAAGTAGTGACATTATTCAAATATTTAGGAATTACTTTATTTAAAAACGATCTAATGCACCCTTCACAAAAGAAACTGGCTCAACATTATTTATTTGTTTTACGTAATTTATTTCTTGTTTTTAATCAAATAGACCTGTGTATACAAGAAAAATGTAAACTATTACAGGAATCATGAGGGTTAAGACATTGAGTGTATACATTGTAAAATTTCTAAGAAAAACACAAAGCGTTAATAAATCAACTGTAACGGGGAACTGGGACGGTATCCAATGAGAATACAACGCAAATTTATTATGATTAAATATTGGTTAAAATCTTTGGCTCAGAAAATAATTCATTATAAAAAGAATGTATAATGTAATGAAAGAAAATGTCAATAATAACATATCTTATAACGGAAATATTTGGGCATATCAAATAAAAGCAAAACTTGACAAAATAGGTTTTTCTTTTCTTTAGCTACAGCAAAACGAAATTAATATATCATTTCAAATAATAAAAATAGAAAGATAGAGATATTATATAAACAAACTGGGTATTCAGAAAAAAATAAATAATTCAAGTAGATTACAAACATATACATTGTAGTATGTATAATTATGACCTCGAATTTGAAAAAACATAAAGTGTGTAAATATGAATAAATATAGAGTACAACTTGATGCCGTTTAGAATAGAGTACCGCTCAAGCCGGTGCCTGGGGCGTGAGGGATGTTGCACTTATTCATTATCCCTGATGTACAGACTCAATCAAACCGAGTCTACTATTTTCATGTAATTTTGTTGTGATTAATGCTTTCGAGGGATCACTTTGTTTCCAGATTTGTTTACGCAATTTAGGTTATCATCACATAATCTAGAAATTGAAATTGATAGGAACAACGGAGTTCCAAGAGAAAATAGACTATGTAAACAATGTAATATGTATGTCCTTTAAAATGAATTCCATGTTTTACACGTTTGTCCAAAATATTATAACATTTGAGATCTCGGCCATGCCGTCACATATAATGGTTTGAATCCACGGCTACAGTTTTACCGCAGCTCGTTATGATAAAAACAAAATAACTTACAGCTTTCGTTGTAAATTCCCATGCATCAAAAATTCCAATATTTTCTATCAAACTTATCATATGTAGTCATATGTTCACTAGTTCAAAATATGACACCATTTTAGAAGGTCCGATAGTTCTAAAATCTATTTCAGCAAAATTGTGCCCCTTTTGGACTAGATTTATGTCGGTCCGGTCAATTTCAAGAAACTGTCGAAGTTAATCACTTCAAAATTGGTACTTGTTCAATTTGAAAATTTAAATGCATTCCTTAAGGCAGCTACACCCCCTTTTTGACTTTGATTTTCCCTTCACACTTGAAATATTCGTTGACTGTCGAGGGAAAAAAGTCTGTTGGACACATTTGCGGAATTATGCATCCTGTTCTCATTTTCTATTTTTATTTCATTTGCTATCTAGCACTGAGGATGTTGTCCGCGGTCTTTGCAATTGTTACTGACCATTTGCTTCGGATTGGTTTAATGCCAATTTAATGCTTTCAAAAATATATAATATTTAAGTTTTAATTGGAGAAATAAATAAGTCGAATGATATCTTTTGTAATTCTGAATTAATTTTTGTAAGCAATATGAATGAGTCACAAGTTTGCCAGCTTTGTGTAATTTTGTATGACGTTCCTGAATGTCACAGGTGTAAAATGTAAAAAAAAAACAATATAAAAGCACCTTATCAGTTACATAATCACCCATCAGCCAATAAACAACCTGACATTGTAATAAGAAGTCTTCCAGTTTTCAATACTTCGTGTTTGATATATTTCTGTACAAATGTACTATAAGCAGCAAGAAATACTTTAAATTTACCGACAACTGGATTAACTTTTGACTGTTGAGATGTAAATAATTTGCTGCGAGATTAATACATTTTGCTCATGTTTTCCCAAATAAGTGTAGATCTAATTACAAATTATTGTTGGTTATTTAAGGCATTTTCTAGGCAATATATTGGTTCAGTTTTTTTTCATGCAAAAACGTTCGATAAGTATATTAAGTATGTTATTGTGCCGATATGCCAATACATCAGACATTATTCAATTGTGGTGTTAAACGAACAAAGGATGATCAGTGTGATAGAGATTACGATGATATAATGATATTGGCACAATTTCAAAAGCTTAACAAGGAACACCCGGAAAACTGAATGGAAAAACAACTTTTCAATGGATAGAACAAAGCTAGTAGATATGTATGCTATTTTATCCTGTCACTTGTATCAATTTCGGCCCGATAACAGGGAACCGTATATTTTTACTAATCTACGGCACTTGATCACGTGGTAGGCATGAATGGGCACCTGTTTGCCGGACTACTTTCTTAGGAGCGCCGCTTTATACGATGTTTTGATTGCGAGCAGTACGCCATCTGTTTCCGATAAAAATTACTGTCAAATTACAAAATAAAAATATTTATTAACCAACTGAAATTGTTTGTTTTATTTAAAAAAAAACCTTTTAAATGTATTTACATGCAAATTAGTTTGACCTAAATACGACATAAAAGTCTAGTTATAGTAAACAAGCGTTCATAGTATCCGGATACATTTTTACAAACATTGTCGCCTAAAATGTCAAACTACAGTACTGTAAAGACGATGAGATTTGCGAAGATTTAGGCCAGGGTACTTTTGACATCCTTTGAAGTGATTTATGTAATGAGGATCAAATCATCACGGCTGTTACAGAGGTGTCTAATGTTGATTTTATGAATGATCAAGGAATTGACATTGAAATGTTGTTTACTGAAATGAATGAAGATCCTGCTGATCAGTACCCTGAAATCATACAGACACATAAAAAAATCTGTTACTGTCACTAATGAAACTGAAAATTCTACTATAAGTATCACTGTAGCAAATGAATTACCCTCTACTTCTACTAAAATAAATTAAAATTCCATGCTTAGCTTGAACATCCAACATGTCCAAGAATCCACAAAAAGATCTAACTTAAATGAATCAGAATTCATAGAAATTTCTTCTGATGTTAGAAATATTATATTTAATGAAGAGAACAAGAATTCTCTTGAAAACCCTGTCTGATGTAGCAAAATTTAAAAGATTTCTAGCAACTAAACAAGAAACCAAAAAAATCCATGAAATTGAACCCGACCTCTTAGAGTCGACTTTTTTCTATCAGTGAAGAAGCCAGATGGAAATGATAATGAACCTTCTACTATCAGAAACATGGTATCAAGCATTGACCGCAAACTCCGCAGGCAGAAATATCCCCACAAATCTTTTTCAGAACAGTCAAATATTTTTCAACTAAGCCGAGATGCACTTCATGCCAAACAAAAATCACTCAAAGGCTAGGAAAAGGAAATAAGCCAAATAAGTCCAGCCCAATATCTGACCAAGAAATCAACATGCTCTACAAAAAGGCATTCTGGGTGCCGGTAATGCTAAGGGACTATTAAACACCATCTGTGTCAACAACTGTATATTGTTTGGTCTCAGAGGGAAAAAGGAAAATTATGATTTGAAGTACAGTTAATTTATAAATATAGTTGCATAATTTTAAAATGATAAAGTCTTGATAATGACACTGTCAAATTTCTAATTAAATTTAGAAAACAAAACAACCTTGATTTAAATAAATGACAAATAAAGAAATAACTTAATAAAATTTTAGACAAAGCATTCACAGATTTTAGTTTTACAAACCATGAATTAGCAAATAAGTGCTCCGGTTGAGATTTTAACTCAGTAGGCATGTTTACAATTAAACTACAAGAGCTTAAAACTTACTAACCATGGCTTGTTTTTCTTTTAAAAGGTTAACATAATTCTTACTTTTTATACATATATTTTGCTGTTTTTTGCTGAATATATGTCTGTTCTAAATATAAAAAATGGCAAAAATTCCCAATTTGTTCCTGAAAATTCTCATTTTTTAAAGAATTTCTCAGCATCAGTTTATCTATTTAGCAAATAAGAATTTTTGTAAAAAGTACACATAAAATGTTTTTTATCATCTAATTATAAATTGCAATTTCTAAAAGATTTTGCTGACTATTAACAATTTTCTATATATATACGCATGACATGTGCTGTTCTGATGAATAAAACTTAAAAATCTGTACCATTCATTTTTGGATACTGATATCATTTATAATCTCATTATTTAATAATGCAAATAATATTATTACAAAAAACAGCCCCCCCCCCCCACACACACACACATACACACAATTCTAAGCTATTATATAGACAGTCTTATACGAAAGTGTTATTTTTACAAAAAGAAATCAAAAAACCTTTAAATTCATTATTATGTTTAATTTTTACAAATTAAGATGGGGTGATATTTGTCTGAAAGCGAGCTCAGATGGTATACAGTACCTAGAACTTAGAGAGCGACAGACGAAAACAAGGACAGGATCAAACATCAATGATGTCCGAGAGGTAACACCAAACTTGTATGCAACCCCTGAAGACCAGGAAAGATGTCCGGTGGACCAACTCTATGCAAGAAAAAGACCCAATGACTTTTACCAACCAGACAATCCTTTTTACATTGCCTCTCAAAAATCGATAATGAAAATTGGTTTATGAAAATGCAACTTGGAGAGAAAAAAGATTGGAAGTCTGCTGAAAACAATGGCATTGGATGGTGGTTTGGATAAAAACAAACGTTTAACCAATCACTTAACAAGGAAACATCTTGTTCAAAAGCTAAGAGATTCTGATATTGCCCCAACCGATATCAAGCAGATCAGTGGCCATAAGAACATTCAGTCTGTAATGAATTATACAACAATGCCATCCACAGCCTATTCTTATGGTTGCTCCCAGCTCTTATGCACGGGCAACATCAATAAATGAAAACAATATTTCTACTAATAATGTGAATGCAACCCAAATGCATGCATCAAAACCTATACAAAATGAAAATACAAACTTACATCATGTTCCCCGCCACCTTCTCAGAAACAGGCATAATCTTGAATTCCTAGTGGTAATTCCATCTCATTCGTAAATGATGCTGTGACACTAAATACACATATGAATTCTTTGTTTTATGGAGCTGTTCTTAATATCCACAACTTCAACTTGTGCATGAAGTAAAATCATATTTGTTACATGTTTACATAGCGTGTTGCACATATTGTGTAATAAACTGTTTGTATGTAGGTCACTGGATGCGTATGAAATGACTTGATAAAGTATTGATTTGTTGATAAACTGTTGTACTGTAGAGATTTTTTGTCGATAATCAATAAAAGATAGAATAGTTTACAAACTGGTTTTACATATTTGCTTTTAGATGTATTAGAATGCTAAGAACTATTTTTTACCGCACAAAGGCCAAAGGTTACTAAATCAACGTCACAACAAAGGGATATAACTCTGTTCAAAATTAAAGGTAGTATGCCTAATAAAATTCTTTACAAAAAAATGGTAACTGGATAAAAAGAATAATAGATTGGTGCCGTTGATGGAGAAATTTATCTGGCTCTGCTCCGGAATTTATTGGGTTTGCCTTCGGCTCGCTAAATAAACTTTCTTCATCCACGACACCAACCTGTTATTCTCTATATTAATGAAATTATTCCTATAATATAATATTGAAGCTATTAAATTGGAGAAACTGTTTGTTTAAATTGGAGAATATATTTAGCTTCGTACAAAAGAACTGTACAGATATTTTGAGTCACTTAATGAACGAAACCAGGAATAGAATACAGACTCAATTAGGGCACAAGTGAACACAATATATATCATGGCGTAACAGGAAATTGCCCATAATCAGTTTGACAAGAATATACTAGTAGTACTTCAGAGAAGAACAAAAAGAGCAGAAAGTCCACAAATCAAAAGATATCTAAACGCTATGAATTGGCATAGAAAACAGTCAAACTATCCATGTAGATTACAAGAAATAAATTATTTAGAATTAAATCATATCTTATAATATTTTGTTACATTTTATACTTGCTCCAGTAATTTAGTGATATAATACCATAAGTCAAGACTTCAAATTATCATTTACATCTTGTCAAGTACTTCTGTTTTAGATCAAGTATAACTGTCCATGGTTACAGAATCCAACAAAAATATACCAGTGAGAAGACAACACAGAGCTCTTAGATGCTATCAACGCTTCACTGGACGAGAACCTGACTGAACATTTTACCACAATCATTGGTCTTATTCTGGATGTAATTACTGATATTTCAGTGCACAAAAAATGAATGTGTATGTGCGGTTTCTTGTCTCTAATAAACCAAAAGTTCGCTTCTTGGATTGTATCAACGTTCAAAATGGAAAAGCAGTCAGTGACAGCTGTTCTTAGAACATTTTACAGAGAAAAATATTCCCCAAGACAACGTTGCTACTTTCGTTAGAGTGTTGGAGGCAGTGAGAATGAAGGAGTTGGGATCAAACTGTTTCGGCCTTGGTGATAAAAAATCCGTTGTGTTGCGGACAGGCTTGCAGCAAATCATGTTTGTCGTGATATTCCAATGCTTGATGATTATCAACAAACAGCAAACTGTATATATCGCCAATTCAATAACTTAGTCATAAGATACAATAAGCAAAGAACTATTATCAATGTGTTGGAAGATGCTTTCAATTACTTTCGCTAAGTAAAGCTGTTTATGCCATTTATTAAGTGTGCCCAGCTTGTATCAAACACGGCTGTGTGACAGGCAGATAATGAAGGGCCTCTCACAAGGCTTAAAAAAGGTATATTTAGTACTTGTGACAACTTTCCTTAAGAATGTGCTATAATTAGGCTTAGGGGACTCTGTTGACATAAACATCGTAAAGACACAAATTCAGCTCTCTCAAGCAAAGCTGAATAGAACGAAAAGAATGAATGGGAATGGGCTTGAGGTAACATGTGATAGCAAAGACAATGGTGTATGTAAAGGTGTCAAGTACATGGATAGAGAAACACTCCGAATAGGTTTTCATAACAGTGCAGACAAATATCATGAAAAGCTGTGTGACAATATCAAGGACTGATTTGAACAAGAATCAATGACAACCCTAAAACAATATGGAGGCTATAGCACATTGGATTTGAATGAAGAGAGCGACAATTTAGAGTGTAAGGTGTCAGTGTTATTGATAGGACAACTATCTGGATATGAAATCATTATCAATAGTGCATATTTTTAAGAATTGCTGTGGACTTTATCTTGACATACCCTGTCTAGCGAGCCAAATTCTTGTTGTCTCTTAAGACACTTATGTGAGTATTTAGTGTTGATAATCATATCAAACCAAAGGACGCTCTAGACTGAACCACAATACTGTAGTTAAGCTCATGAGAATTACACAAGAAGGTCCCTATCTGTGCAAGTGTAGCCAAATTATACAATTGCGTCCAAGGAAGAAGTGAACAAAACGCATTAACTGAATAAATAAAAGACTTTAATATAAATGCCTATAAGGCACTGCAAAAGCTAAATAGTTTTAGCTAGTCAGTAGTTAGTTTGAGAAAAAAACATTTGATTTTGATAACGTACATTTATAGTTATATATATTATCGTGTTGTCAAATAATACATACATGTATAGTAGACATAAAACAGTTTCATAACTGTGTTGATCCATTGTTTCATAATAAATATTAACAAAAATTAACCATACTATGTAGTTCAGAGTTTGTTTTGAATTACTGTAAACTTTGAAAGTATCTTAAACATTCAATACATCAGCAATGCTGTTGTAAGCATTAAATAACCTAGCTGTAAATAAACGTATTGCGACTTTTATACTTTGATTCGAACTTTTCCAAGAATTCCAAGAATCTAGAGAACATCATTACAATTTAAGTGCAAAAAAGAGTACACGTAAAGTAGTCAAAGTGGAAAGCGATAGGGTATAGTCGATGGAAGATGTTACAGCAAACAATATCAAATTTAGAGGTTTAAACACTGCAGGAAGGAATAATCAATTATTACATAAAACATGAATCGCTTCAGATTAGGGGGTCGTGTATCAAACCATGCATCAGTATCAGGATCATGTGTGAGTCCGTATATATTCTCTTTTGCCCTTGTATTTACGAAGCACTTCCTTGTCTCATTAATAACTTTGGAAGAAATAAGCCTTGGCATGAGTCACTTGTTAGGGACATTGACCTTAGTCAGAAGATGACTCCTATTGTTTTTGAGGTCATTAGGTTAAAATCAACATGGCCTTGATGACAAAAATGGATTATATTATAAAGCAATTTATACTTCAGTGCTTTCAGTGCTTTGATTATTACTTGCTAGGGGCGTGGGCGGTAACTTGCACATTCCAGTTCCGTTGATGAACAGGCTCAATCAAACCGAGCTTGCACCATTTTCAATTTTGTCATGTTGAGCTTTCTTTGGGGATTCTTATTTTCTCTATTTCACCTTGGCATCGATAAAATGGAGCATAATATCCCTTTTTAATGTCACAGTTTTCAATTATTAATTATATAACGATAAAGACATTATGATAAAGTATGTGTTTAACATAAATTAAATTAATATTGCCTTGAGGTACCTCTGAGGTATTTCTGTAATTACGATAGCTTGCAAATCTATTTTGTAACGAGTTAAGAAAAATGATACAGGTCAATGACGAATATTTAAACTTTAATTATTCTAATCAGGTTTTAATGAAAATACAACAAATGTCACTACCTATATATCACATGGTAAATTAAAGTAAATCTTTTATATGACTGTAATTGACTGACACACAAAATCATGAGTCATTTATAAGCAACTATCTTAAATCCAACTATACTGAGGCTATTTCCTTAATATTGTTGTAACTACATAAATTTCATAGATAACTTCTAAATTTTACCAGTTCATGTTAAATGTTGAATTCTGCTTAAGCCGGTTCTAGGGGGTGTGGACGGTAGTTTGCACTTGACAGTACCGTCCATGAACAGGCTCAATCACACCGAGACTGCAACATTTTCAATTTTGCCGTGTTGGGCTTTCTTTAGGGATTCTTACTTCTCTCTATTTCATAGTCATGAATCTAATATTTGTTTTGTATTCAAATACCTTCCTGGTTTGCAAACCAACAGACCTCTCGTTGCATCGTTAACCGCCAAACCTACCATAAAATTGACGCATGTAACTGATAATTTTCAGGTAAGACACCTTTTTTGCACTGTATTCTCCATTGTCAGAAATATTGATATAAATGACTAGGCATAACTGAAACAGTTTCTATACCTAGAAAACAGGAGTTCATTGAACGCCGCCTTTCCTTGTTGATCTTGTTTATCATATTTTGTAATATTTTTGTCAATAAGAATTTGCGTGTTGTGTTCAATTTGTTAAAATGACTATGTTTCAATCTCACATTTTTAATAAAGATATAATTCAACCATCATATAGTACATCTGTACTGTAGTTGGCAATCTAATTTTTTGTCCGGATATGCTGCATTTCTTTAAAACGCTTTTTATAAAAAGACAGATCGCTAGCACCGGAGAACATCTAGAATTTATTCTAATTAAGAACAGGTGATTCAACAAGCCACTAGTAGTATGAATTTATTGGAAAAGAATTTTTCCCAATTTTAAATGTGCATTGGTTGCAATGAATTGTTCGCCATGAAACGTTTACTTAGTTAAAAATCTACTGAACGTTTGATTTTAATGATTTCGTGCTGCCTATAGTACATAAAAATCTGGAAACAAAGAGATCCCTCGGAAGCATTAATCACAACAAAATTACATAAGAATTGAAGACTCGGTTTGATTGAGTCTGTACATGAGGGTAAATGAATAAGTGCAACATTCCTTACGCCCCCTAGCACCGGCTGAGGGGTACTCACTTCTCAACACTACATAGTGCTGGCATCAATGATCCCGAAGAACCCGAAAAATATAACAACACTGAAGTGAAGTACATGTTCAATCCCCTCGATATATTTCAGGCGTCACTTTTTCGGCGGATGACAAAATTAAATTAAACTTCTTTCATATTACTGTATATATTGCGATTGACAAATCTGGTCGAACTCTGATACTATTCTGGACATCTATAAGTCACTTGTGGTAAATTAAGATTTATTACATACCCGTGCCGGTTTTGCGACTCCGTGCATATATTACAATGTAAAATAATCGCACGAAGTTTTAAATTACAGAATTATCACCGTGTATTTATAATTAGCATCAAAAATAAAAGTCAAATAAATTATGAATTAATACATGTTATTGTATATACATGTAATATCAATGGGCATTTGTCCCAAGAATAGCTTTATTGTTCTCGTGAATAGAGTATGTTGGGGTCGACATTGTCCTCCTCTACACCGTAAAATGTTGTAATAAGTATGTATAGTATGATATGCAATAAGGTACATTTTCATTTTTATTCAAAAATAATTTATACCCATTCATATCTCTCAAAACAACATGCTTCCTGAGTTGCTTTATGTTTTAATTGTACCAGTGACTAAAACTGTGCTCATTATACAAATTGTGCAATTTAACAATGCATAGTTTCCATATTTCCTAAACCCTAAATATATGGTTTCTTGTGTTTGGATTTTTTGATAATTTATCTTATTCATCCGATGATATGTCACTATAAAATAAAAATATTCAACACATATTGTTGAATATGGGTATAAAAATGAAAGCTACATAACAGACCTAAGCATTTACTGAATCGTAAGATTTTCCAAACAAGATGCCGTCGAAGACGGATGATTCTCCCCGAATGGGTACTAATGTCACAAAAATGTAAGTTATATAACTATTGAGGTGAATTTTGAGAATGGTTCAGTACTATGGCCGTACAGTTACATCTGTTGTTATCTTAACTTTTAAAGTTGTAGAAATTTTGTAAACACAATTTATACGGCTCTTAATAAAGTCTTTAAAATGTCTTCTCCTCAAAAATATGCTTGTCATTTCAAAGATATATTAACTGTAAAATTCAATTTCTGTAAAGTTTTTGATTTTATCGATTTTGTAAAGTTGGGGCCCAAAACTTGGTTATATACATGTACATGCAAGTTAAACATTTAGAACAAATATGATATGCCATGCAGTAAAACGTTTAGAAAAACTTAAGACTGGCCTCTTATTGTACTTTAAAGACATTTGTAAGGCCCCAACAATAAGTTTGACTCATTTTATTCTCCTCGCCTAAATTTAAAAATCCCTGTGTCAATTGACAGTTTTATCAAAAATATTTTGTTAAACTAGCTAAACTATTAGTAGCAGTTACTGCAATAAATTTTTTGAACTGGCTACACCTTCTTGACAAATTTAAGTTATGTAATGCTAGATACAATAAACAGCTAACATAACGTATAACCTATTAGTCCATTCTTGGGCCGCCGTGGCCGCAACTTCGAGGCCACTGGGTCGCTAACTTCACGCCGGCTAGGCCCACCTCAATGCCGCTAGGCCCCCAACTCATGCCGCTTGCACCCTAACACTGCATATCTCAATTCTTGTATTGATTTGCTGTCAAAAACAGCTTCTTCTTTTATTAAGCCTTTAGTCAGCACATGATAAATAGAATGTTGCATGTTGTTGTATTGCATTGAACAGAAAAAGTAAGTCTACCAGTAACAATTTTAAGCTAAGACGGCTAGACTTTCACGTCAATATACTCTTGAAAGTTATTCTTTATTTATTGGAGCTTTGCTCACTGTCGTTTTATGACTTTAAAGTTTGAAAAGTCTCGTCATCAAATCAAGAGAAATTTTGCGAATCTCCGTTCATTATAATTGCCTGCAGGTTTTGGTCCATTAATGGTTTCGCTCATTTTTAATCCTTTTCATTTCATCGTTCCAATACAAACAAGTCTATATATTTATTTCATCTTTCTTCATTTGTTTGCAATAGAGCAATTAAATTAAACTAAAACTGCGAACATAAACTAGAGCATGGAAAGCATATTTCATCATCGGTAACGTCTGTACGACACTCAGTTAATATGGTAAATTAAATGGACAAAACAAACACGTAATATGCTTGACTAATATAATTACGTAGCTTTGCAATGTTGATCATATCTATTCATGTTTTTTCCGGCTTTGATAGTGTGTATCACTGTCCTTTTTCTCATCCATATGATCTCATTAGGGCGCAACTGAAAATAACATACAACAATGTTTAAAGGTCATACAAAAGTTGTGTCATTCATTAGCATAGTTAATATGTTTATAAGGCAGACGCATTCTTTTAATTGCGGATCATACGCCTATTTTCATGGAATAGTATTGACGTGTAACATTGAAGGTTCCATGATAACTGTCATATGAACACATATTTATTTATTTATTTAATTTGCCAAATGCAGGGGGTGTGGACCGAAACTTGCAAATGTTATTACTGTCCATGAACAGGCTCAATCAACATTTTCAATTTTCTCGTTTTATGCGTTCTATATGGATTCTAAATTTCTCTCTATTTTACATCGGTAGAGTGTGTTAGTTTATCTTTTTTGTGCCAATTAATGCAACATTAAACATACAACCGCTTCATAACTTGTCCTTACCTCAGCATTTGAGATTGATTCAAATTACACTAGCTATAGCCTTTATGATTTCTTTGTAAATGTATTTTAAAAAATACTTACTTGTAGAAGAACGTTGACAGAAATAGAAGTTTAGACTAGCACAGTAGTAGTCATTCCATTTCTTAGTGGCTGACATTTCAACACAATCTTCCTCTCCAGTTCCTGCGCCATTATTTGGTTCATTTGTGTTCCAATTTGTAAAACTGACAGGTTGTTGCGATCCGTCCCATTTGAATGTATTTTCAGTTTCAAGATCATTCAATCCAATCCAAGCTGTGTCACCATTTCCTTAAAAGGGTTTATAAGGAAGAAATACACCTGCTGCTATACATTTGTAGTAGTTGAAACTAATGTGACGGAATATATAAACTTATTGAATTGCTTATTAATAACCAAACATATGAAAAGATAGTATTTAAAACAATTCATTCAAATAGTTTATCACAGTATCTAGCATATCATAAAATCATCGTAAAGTAATATATATATATTTAGCTACTCTTATTTACTTACATGCTAGAAGTCCTTTGTCAACAACTTTTGAAATAAAATCGTTCGTACTTGAGCTTTGCAGATATATAGTCATATTTTTTTTAATAATTCTGAGTTATTGCCTCACCTCTCAATGTGTCAAGATAGTTGTTAACAGCTTCGCTGTCGGCTTGCGCAAGAGTTCCACCGTCTTGGGCGCATTTACTCTTGAAAATAAATAGTTAAATAAATTGTCATCAATAAATTTTAAGGTTAGTATCATGTTATATAAAGCAATATTGTTTCCAGAGTGTTACAACCTATAATCATATAGAATGTGATATAACAGGGACTTCACACGTAAACTATAAACAAATGCTTGCTTTTTGACGTCATTACAGATATTAATGTTCATGTCAACATACTCTTAACTGTCAATGATGTAGTTAAGAGAAGAGTGTGTAGCGAACAATGTATATTGTTCCAGTCATATGTAAACTTTGGATTTCTACCTTATTTATTTGAAGCATGATATGTGCACAAGTCATGGTAACATTAAATTTTGAAGGGTAATTTGAAATACTGATCAAACAAAAGTTAAACAAAATATTTTTGTTATCAAATATCAATAGATATTCAATTATATCGTAAGCACAATAAATAATGAATAAGAAACGTCCATGTTCCAAATACATGGGGTGGGGGTAGCAATGGCATAAATCAATGTGAAAAGATTGTAATAACTAATGGCTACTTTATTGTGCCACTTATACAAATAATACGTTTAGTTGTTTTTGCTTTATTCTTACATTTTCTTTAATGTATGTTCTTGGTCATTACGATCTAAATGCCTTTTTAAAATGTTGCTATAAATTTCGCAAAAAATAGAGGGGTTCTTCTAAATGCTTTCAGAATTTCGCAATAAATCGAAGTGTCGTTATAAACAGAAGTGTTATTGTTCATTTACAATTAAAAATGCTGTTGAGAATTTTGATATAAAGTTCGCTATAATATAGAGGTGGTTTTTTATTACCGATCTAAATGATCTTTAGTAGTTTGCCTGAACACTTTCCGCTATATATTCTGAATGCATATATTTATAGAAAGTGGATGTATGAGTGATATTCAATTTTTTCCTATAAATACAGGATTTATTTTCTATCGAGTGGTATAAAAGTAAATGCTTCATGAGTTGCGATAATCATGAGTTAAATATGATAATTTTATACCACAAGATGAAAATCTGTTCATACCGACAAGAAAATAAATCACACATTTATAAACAAAACATGAATTTTCTTTTTTATACATTTTGCTTCTTTTTTTGACATAACAATTTGAAAGATTTCCTCATTAATTTGTGGTGTTGGCTGAATTTAGAAGAAAGCAGTCAGGCAAGACATCAGTGAAAATGTGGAAAATGTGTTTTCACTTCAGTAAAAAAAAAAAAATTTTTCAGTGAAAATACAGAAAATGAAAATACGTATGTTCACAAATTTTAAATCTTCCTTCATAAGTATATAATAAAATAGTATATTGTACCCACAAAGCATACTTTGTTGATGTTTATTCTTTTCTAACTCTTGCCAAGACTTTAAGTATTTGGGTTGCGCAGCTCCTCCCCGTGAAGATATCTTGTGTGGTTGATCTTACATAAAATCATCGCGATGAATTAATGTTCATTATGAGCCCTCTATTATCAACTTTTAAATCATTTTTATTCAGTTAAAATTATTTTATATTTCCTACCTTTTCTTAGAATTCAAGGAATTTTTCTTTTAGCCATGTCAATAGAATGGCATGTAAAATCATTGTCTATGAAATCAAACATGTGACTTCTCTAAAGTTTCAGTGTTTCTGACGCATCAAGATAATGACTCCTCTCATATTATCATTAATATGTTTACAGGCCTTAAAGGCCCATTATTTGCCTCAAAAGAAAATTTAGAAAGAGTAAACATGAGTTTTATATAACACTTAAATAATGATTTTTAGAGCATGTTAGATGCTTATCACCTGATGATAGACGCGCCGAATGTAAAGATAAATAAGTAGCAAGTAATATGGAAATGAAAAATATTATTTGATTTCCATACTAAATACTAAATCATTATAAATGCACTTATTGTTAAAACAACAAAGCAAAAAATGGTACAAGCCAGTTGCCAATGAGTAACATTTTGGAAACTATAACTTGACATAAAACATAGAAAGCTGTCGGGAAATTTCAGCTTTTTGAGCGGCATATTAGGGTTGAAGATATTATGCAGAAAGAGAGATAATGGTATTGACAATGTGGCATTTATATTAAATGGAATTTAAAACATATTGTAACGTACTGACGTGATATAAAATTAAGATGCCATTCATCATATAACGATATTTTAATAATCTATTTGAATTCTACCAGCCTGTCCGGGTAGTACTTAAACGCACTGTCTAAATGCATTAATCAAGTCAAAGTAAAGTCAAATAGTGTATTGGCAAAAACAAATACATGTTCATCGCCATTAATACAAACATATATTAGTATGGACGTAAGCTGATATATGGTATAGACGCTATTAATCATTTGAGAATCTAGACAGTAGCTAATACATCTGCGTGATATCGTAGTTCATAAGTAATAAACATTGCTATATTATTAGTTATAAAGATTGTTGACAGGTTATATGGCCCTATATAAAAACGGCTGTTTGTAAAAAAATATATTGCAAACAGCCGTTTATATACGGACTTATAACCTGTCAACAATCTTTATAACGAATTTAAAATACAGCAAACATCATTTTTTTAGAGAAAAAAGTAGATTTCTTCATGAATCGACAACAGCCGTGTATATAAAACCATATAAACGTCACAATTAATCCAATGAAAAGCGACGTTACAAACGTGCAGTATTATAATTATGATTTATTTGTTACCCTTGCAGTAGACCAGTTCACTGTCTCCTTATTTTTGAATACATAACAACGACCACTTGACAAGTTCCAACCACTAGGACATGATTCTACAACGAGGAGAATCTTAAAAGATTGATGTTTAATAATTATTTGCCCTTTTGTATCAGTTTTTTCATAAAATGTATCCAGAGATTTGTACATGATTATTAAAAACTAGCATTGTATTTTTTAATGTTTGCAATTTTTGAAGATAATTACACGATTCCATGACACTAAATGACGATCCGTTGCTGTTTTCCCGCATGATGAAATTCTTGAAAAAATATCAATTCATATTAAATGTATCTAACATTTGTGACGTTTTCCGCTATAACAGCGGGAGAAAATTTTTAGCAACCACAAAGTATAAAAATGCCCACACCAGGCAAAGTTAAACTGAATGAAAGATTATCCATAACATGAGAATATCGATATAAATATACATATGTGATATGTACAATAAAAGGCAGCTTTAGTTCAAAGAAGTCACTCAAAGGTGCACCGCATCCTTTCTGTCTTCTTCTATCTGTCTGACTATGTATTGTGTAGCAAATCAATTTTCGAAATTGATTTATAATTTACATCCAAAAACCATTCAAAACATGGTGTATTATTTGTAACCGAACATTTCTTCAATGTCCGTCAATCAGATAATAAAATGCTATATTCCTTATAATAATACTTACGCTCACAATAAGTTCCTGCAAATTTGCTTGTACAGGTACATGTATAACTGCCAGATTGACTTGTACACGTACCTCCGTTCTTGCAAGGGCTTTTTGTGCAGGGATCATCCGTGGCGGCTTATAAAAGAAAAAGATACGCCACTTTATTATGTTTACATAAAATGAATAAGATTATCTTGCACATTTCCTTTTTTTCTCATTTCGTGATCGAAAACATTTGACAAGATACAGTGGAAGTTCTGTAATTACGTGATACAACTACACTCATTCATACTTTCAGTTTTCATTCGTTTCCAAAAAAAGTGTCGTCTGAATTTTCATCGCAGTCTATGATCTACTTTATTATATTTGCAACATGAAAAAGAGATCATTCTAACAATAATTCAAATGAATGCTTGAGATGGTCATAATTCCGTATCGATCGAAAATCATGTCATTGTAACAAGTATATGATGAATTATATGCATAACAGTTGTAGCTAAGGTTTACATTGTCATTGACCATCAGTTGTATGCGATAACCTCGAAAAGGACTTGTGACCGGTCACTGTTATCAATTGTTCAATCTTGATTATTTTGTATTTTTTAAAGTCTCATCCATCAGTTTCCATGATAATTAATATATATATATATATATCTTCAATCATATTGTGTGTACCAGTTCCCATGATAATTAATATATTTATCAGCAATTATATTGTGTGTACAGACCTTTCTCACAAATGTAGTTAGAACTCGTAGAGCAGTCAAGTTGACTCCATAACCCGTTACTTTGGTCAAACGTTTAGCAGTAAACATTTGAAAATCCGGTTGCCCAACCCCCTAGCCAGTTTCTGTAGTTGTATAGAGTGCCGGATGTTACCCAGTAGAATGTGTCCTCGCCATTGTGCCACTTCAGTCCAAACCAAACACCCGTTGTTAATGTTATAACTTAAAAGAAAAGAAATGCAAGAAAGTGAACATACTGCTGTTAGATGATATACATGTATAATGTAAGTTTGTAAATGATATATGTTAGAATGGTTATCATACAAATGTGCTGTTAGATTATATATAATGTAAGTTTGTAAATGATATATGTTAGAATGGTTATCATACAAATGTGCTGTTAGATTATATATAATGCAAGTTTGTAAATGATATATGTTAGAATGGTTATCATACAAATGTGCTGTTAGATTATATATAATGTAAGTTTGTAAATGATATATGTTAGAATGGTTATCATACAAATGTGCTGTTAGATTATATATAATGTAAGTTTGTAAATGATATATGTTAGAATGGTTATCATACAAATGTGCTGTTAGATTATATATAATGCAAGTTTGTAAATGATATATGTTAGAATGGTTATCATACAAATGTGCTGTTAGATTATATATAATTTAAGTTTGTAAATGATATATGTTTGAATGGTTATCATACAAATGTGCTGTTAGATTATATATAATGCAAGTTTGTAAATGATATATGTTAGAATGGTTATCATACAAATGTGCTGTTAGATTATATATAATGCAAGTTTGTAAATGATACATGTTAGGATGTTTCTCATACAAATGTGCTGTGAGACGATATATAATGTAAGTTTGTAAATGATATATGTTAAGACGTGTCTCATACAAATGTGCTGTTAGATTATATATATGTAAGTTTGTAAATGATATATGTAAAGACGTGTCTCATACAAATGTGATTATCTTTAAGGCATTTAAACTGTTACCAAACTTCAAAATTAAACGCTTGCTGATATAAGAAATTAATATTAATATCATTATTGTCTTGGGATATATATACATAATCGCTTAATGTTAGTCCTTGACTTCCTCCCATATCTATTTGATTGGGTTCCATTCCCGACACTTTAATTTTATTTTGTTTGAGCTAGCGTGAAATCTATACGTACGATGAAACATTTCTAATTACCGTTGAGATAATATGTTTATAGCTTTTCGTTCTCCATTCAAAATATTACAAATTCCTTCAAAATAAGATCAGGAAATTATATTAAGTAGTTAGATTTCGCTTTAGATTAATGAAAAAGAAATACTGTTACAAACATTATAAAATATTTTAGGTTTAAATAAATTTTAGACGGACACTTACTTGCGCTACCGGTCGTCTGCAGAAGTGAATTCTCCTCGGCATTGATTATTTCTGCTACATAAGCACTCTCGTCTGCTACACATGCAAGCTGCAAACCATCAATGAATAGGTGGATATGCATGGAATGTGGTCAAATGTGTGATACAAATTATATGTTATGTTAAAATATTTTTTATAAAGCAACATTTGAATAAAGACAAAGCTATTAATCATGTTTAACACAGTGAATGTTAACAACAAAAGGCAAATGGTTACATAGGATTCTGAAATTGGACAAAAAATCTGTAAATTACATACAGATAACCAAAGATGAATTTAACAGAATATAGCATGTAACGTATAGTCATACCTTAGCCGCATCCCAAGTTTTAGTCTTTGAACTAAATTTGTAGCATTTTCTTCCATAGTGAGACCAACCTGCCTGACATAGCCTGATGATAAAGTAAAAAATAATAACTGGTGTTTCTTAAACTGTACGACCTTTAAAATGATATCTAGTTTTGAAAAGATGTGCTACTTATAAAAATTCGATCATATGAGAAGATATACATTGGAACTTTGCGGCAATATTAACTTAAATGTATCTCGTTTGGCTACAAACTGTTCACAAACAAATAATGCTATAAACATTAGCATAAACGTCATACACGCGCAATTTATATGTACATTTGCATTTTTGAATAAGTTTTTTCTTATTGTTGAATAGTTTATATATAATAGTACTTGTTACACTAATTAAAGTATCCAGTACCTCTTTAATAAACGTAAGGTATTGTTTCATTATATAAACATGTTACGGTGATTAAATATATTGCAAAAAATAAAGAAAGTAAAAGCAACATTAACAGTAGTACTTGAACCTCAGACCTCTCACATTTTAGGCATTCACTTAACCAACTATGTAATTGCGGATGTGATGACTGTATACCTAGAGCAAATGTGACATTTTGAAACATAAATTATATATTCAATATAAATTCTCCAGTGGAATCGGATATTTAAATGATTGCCGTAATATTTTCATAATTGGCAGATCAATTAAATCACATTATACCTGAAACAAGATTATTACATGCTTGTAATGTATTCAACAGATTATAACTTACCCTCACAACTTTTCCCTTCGAAACCAGATTGGCAATTACATGTATAATCAGCTCCATTAACAATGCATGTACCTTCATTTTGGCAAGGATTGGGGAAACATGGGTCGTTTGCCGCTTCTAAAATATGAAAAAATAAAATCTCCCTTCTTTTATTTTCCAAACTTTGTTCAAGATTTTTGTACCATTTGATGTGGGTCTATATCAATATATTATGTGCCAAATTTTTATCATGCGAAGCGGACTAAAATGAAAAGCATTGAAACCGCTTTCAATAATAATAAATTTCATTTTAGTTTTGAGTATATTTCTTTATTATCTTTTCCGTTTTAAGTACCTCAGTTGATTTATATAACATTTTAATTGTAAGATTTTTGGATTTTTGTGATTTTGCAATACATGTTGTCTTGAACAATTTTACAAGAAATTGATTCAATGAATCAGCTTCATGGAAGAAATACAATTATTTTAAAAGTGGTGTGTGTGCGCTGTTGGGAGACTTATGTAGAATACACTTGGAGTAGTTTTTGCAATGCAAAACCAGTGACGGGTTGTAAACATACCTTTTTCACAAATGTAGTTAGAACTCGTAGAGCAGTCAAGTTGACTCCATAACCCGTCACTTTGGTCAAACTTGTAGCAGTCAACATTTGAAAATCCGGTACCCGGTATATAAAGTGCCGGATGTTACCCAGTAGAATGTGTCCTCGCCATTGTGCCACTTCAGTCCAAACCAAACACCTGTCGTTAATGTTGAAACTTAAAAGAAAAGAAATGCAAACATACACCTATGAGATAATATTAATATTGATATGTTTTTTTTTTGTTTTATTTCATCTAGACTATAAATGTTAAATAAAATAATTGATATTATCACCTGAATTCTACGATATTCATGACTTTGTCGTCCTGCTTATAAGCTCCACTTTTCGAAGAAAGCTATAATCGGGAAGACCCTGAACTTGGGTCGGCTTTGATGGTGGTTTACGTATTTTTAATAAAATCAATTTTCTCGTAAAATTGAATACCTATTCCCTGCAAATTTAGTATTCTTTCTTATTATTAAAATATGAAGCCATAACACAAGTGTAGATTATTCAAAAATAACATTTTGCTATGCACCTTTTATGGCTTATTTTTATGCAGTCGTTAAGCAATTTGTTAAAGGTGATTGATTTCTTACAAGTATAAAAGGTATTTACCTTCAAACTTAGAATACTTGTTTAGTATTAAGATTGAAGTAATTTCAAAAGAGGAGATGAATTCATCTCAGGTATAAAATACTTATTTACTTGGTTTACGTGTCAACTCTGTCAATAATTTTTTCAGATAAGTGAAGCAAAATGTTTGAGGTCTTGTTTGTTTTGTAGCCGGATCAATATACTTACTCTTTTTCCCAGTATATTCAAGAAAGTTATTTTCATTTGCTCTGTAGATTTCTGCCAGATATCCACTGTAATCATTCACACATGAAGTCTGTATAATAAAAGATGCCATATTTAAAATTAAATGACATATCAATATGCACGTTTAAGTCCCGGCCGAAAAAAAAAAGATTTGTATTTTGTGTTGGTACGAAGCAGCTTGAATCGTGGCTGAACGGCAGCAAAGGAAATGAGTGTTGTCGTATCAAAATGTCCTATAGTAACGAATATATTATAGCAACAAAGAGATAAGTAGCTAATCAATATTATTGGATATAATTAATATGAAATGCCTTTGTATACGGATTTCATACCACTAGCAACCTGCAACAAAGCTTTATAATATCAAAGAAGTGTTGCAATAACAAAAAAAACGGTATGCTGATAATCTATATTGAATAAGGTTCAAGTTATGTAGTTTTGTTTATGTATAAGAATTTTTTATTATATACCAGTACCATTTTTCCGACTCCGTGAAAACGGTATTGCACGATGTATATGTAAGTGTGATACTAATTAAAGCATCAGCCAGAGCCCTAAAGGTACTCCACTGAGGTGTTTGACATGACGGGACAAAAAATAACTTTTCGAGATTTATGCTCCGTTTGATGTAGGTGTAAACCAAAAAACATATTTGCAAAAAAAACAAATTACTAGTATTAGATCTCTCAGTTGTTCCTAACAATTTCTTTAATTGCGAAAAATGACCTAAAATACAAAAGCTTTGCAACGCTTTTCGCTCAAATCAGTCTCAAAACGTCACAAAAATACGATTTTCAAAGTATTTTTTAGTATAATTCTTAATTATCTTTTGCATACCTATCTGTTTTAAGTGCTTCAGTTGTGCTATGTAAGAAATCAAATTTCATGTTTTCAGCTTTTGGACCTTTGTGGAGTCCTTTAATGAAAATCATTTTGGTAGTTTTTATGTTGTGTATATGATAAACATTATACTTGTATTAAACTCATACAGCTTCATTGCTGCAATTGTAAATACTTTGATCTCGGACTAGATTGACGCTGATAGTAGTTTTGTTCGTAAATAGTTGCACGGCTGTGTAAATACATGTATAAGTGTGTATAAGCTAGAGCGTTAAAAATGTTATGCTCGCTAGAGGTTCGTACTATTTGATTTCATTCAATAAAATTCGTGTAAAACCGACATAATTTATTGTCCTCTATTTATATATAAAAAAACAAGATGAGTTCCAATTCATAGATGCTAGTCTTTTGTCGCATTACCTAATTTCATAGTAACATGCATATAAGTCTTACATTAGCTGCTTCCCAGGTTTTTGTGCTGGAGCTGAATATGAAGCATTTGTCACCATAAATATGCCATCCTGTACTACATTGTCCTGTACCTGCAAACAAATTATACAAAATGCAGTTTAAATATGATCTGAATTTAAATCTTCGGAATAATTTATTTCAATACTTTTAGTGTGTAGGTAATATATATGATAGACTATTGGTAAAATAAATGATAGTATATTGGTATAATATATGATAAGTATTGGTAAAATATATGATAGACTATTGGTAAAATATATGATATACTATGGTTAATGTCTTAATAGTCTATTGGTAAAATATATGACAGACTATAGTTAAATTTATGATACTCAATTGGTAAAATATAAATATGATAGAATATTGGTAAAATATATGATAGAAAATTGGTAATTGATGACCGACTATTGATAAAAAATATGAAAGACTACTGGTAAAATATAATAGACTATTGTTTAAATATATTAAAGACTATAGTTATATTCATGATAGTCAATTGGTAAAATATATGATAGTCTATTGGTAAAATATATTATAGACTATTGGTAAAATATATGATAGACTATAGTTAAATTTTTGATAGTCAATTGGTAAAATATATGATAGTCTCTTGGTAAAATATATTATAGACAATTGGTAAAATATATGATAGACTATAGTTAAATTTTTGATAGTCAGTTGGTGAAATATATGATAGTCTCTTGGTAAAATATATTATAGACTATTGGTAAAATATATGATAGACTATAGTTAAATATTTGATAGTCAATTGGTAAAATATATGATAGTTTATTGGTAAAATATATGAAAGATTATTGATAAATTATATGATAGTCTATTTATTAAGTATAGGACAGACTATCTAGTTTAATACATGTTGTGTATTTAGAACATATTTGATGCTTATGATGCTGAAGAAAGTCACGCTAAATGTGACAATATTTGTCATAAAAGTAGACAAATGTAAACGGCTTTATACTTTGACTGCCATACATTACACCAAATCACTATAACTATCCGTGCGATCGATGTATAAAAGAAAGAAAGGATAGTTTTGATTTATGACCAAAGAGAAGTATCTCGAAAACAACAAAAGAAATGGTTTCGAGAAATAAAAAAAAATATATATATATAATTGCTGAGGCTTACTACAAGTCCGAAATCGGAAAACTCGCCATATAATGTCTTACCTATACCTTTCACATATGGATGTGTTACCCTCGTATGTATTATTAGAACATTTTAAATGTATTATTAGAACATTTTAACAAAAGGTCAATTCGATGTTCCATATTAGAAAAATTGATTAAACATTATCAAAAATTATTATAATTATTATCAGAAATTATCTAGTTGAAATAACATATTGAGAAATGGCGTTCATAGTGCAATAGACTGCACGTACTCATCCTCCTAGTTATCTCAAAAATAATGAATTAATACTAAAAATTAAAGTACCGCTTTACAAATTGAGTACCGCTCTAAAATTAGATTTGAGTACCGCTTTAAAAATTGAGTACTGCTCATTGTGTTGCTAGAGGACATAAAGGATTTTGCTTTTTTTCATCATTACTCCCTCATGTTCCCAAAACAAACAAGGTCTGGCCCCTGTAATTTACATGTTATAAAAATATTTTATTGTTTTATAATTTGTTTTATAATGCTTCCGAGGGATCAGCCTTTTTCCAGTTTTTTTTTTGGTATGCTACATAAGAACCTTGTTAACTTTGTTTGGTTTAGGATTTGATTTATTTTTTGTTCTTTTTGTTGTTGTTGTTGTCGTTCATTTTAATTTTGGCATAAAGTATCATTAACAAAATACAATTTTATAAAAAAAAGTTTTTTTTTGCTCAATAATACAAATAACCTACTTTCACAATCTCTTCCTCTGAACTGACTTGTACAGTTGCACGTGTAATCTGTACCATCAACCGTGCATGTACCGCCATTCTGGCACGGGTTTGGATCGCACGGACCTAATAGAAAAAAAGAATTTCACTTTCTCTAAAACAAGTAAGGTATATTCATATATTACTTTGTCATTCGTTATATACACATATAAAATTTATACTTTTTACACTCTTAGTTTTTTGTTTCCTTCTTCTTCCCCTTTCTTTTTTTATAGAATTAATGTTTTAATGTTTTAAAGTTTTGCCATTCTATCCACCGTCGTTTGATGAATTTATCTACATACTTTACTTTTGTCTGTACTATTTTACGAATGAAAATATTGTACAGTCTTATAATCCCCACAGTCCATTCGTAGATTTAGTTAAATTGGTAGGATTTCCCAGCTGAATTTACTGTAAATACAGCGCCTATTAACAGTTTCCAGTAAAAAGGTTTTGTTTATCATCATTGTTATTAAAGATCCTGCATGTTGTTATGAAGGATATACATGTAACAACATTTAAGTGAATTTTTTTATATGTACATAATTATTCTTCTAAAACAATTTCCAAACATCCAAGAATATTTTGAGTATGTACTGCAAATGCTTCTCCATTATATTTTAAGTAATCATTAAAATATGTGCAGTCATTTCATATTGTAAAAAATTGGTTTAGACTTTATCAAAAAATAAATTTCTAATTGACATGAAATGTAAATTCGTAAAATCTTACAAAAAATGCCTTTTGGAACTTACAATATTGATAAATTATTTTAGCATCATATTTATGATATAAAACTATAAAAAAATGAGTTTTTTTTAGTTTAATCATATTCTATTGCTATATTCATGTATATACAATACAGATACAAATTTCATATGTATTCTAAACAGCAAAAGCAAACAGGTTTGGCCCAAGTTCTTACAACATTAGCGGTCGGCCCTCCCCGGTAGATAATGAAACGAAAGAACTATATTCAATACTTAATGGCATACAACAAAAACATAGTGTATATCATATATAATTGCTGATGAAACGATTTTTAACAACATAAATAAAGTAATCGAACAGATAGAAATCAACGTTCGTGTAATTTATAAATTTATAAATATGGATAATCCAAGGATTCACTATCACCTACCCGCCCCCGCCCCCACCCATCCCCATAAATGTCACGGGTATCGTTAAGGCTGTTATTATACATATACTTTATATTGGGTACAGGATTTTTGTAATTGCTACTTATATAATATGCTAAGTACACGTATAACTGATTAAAATAAAGGTTTAATGTATAGGTATAAGTGAATCGATTTGTATTTTTAATAAATGTATGGACAGCAGTAAATATAACTTTGCGTAAGATAACTCGGGCACTTAAAGAAGAAATGCTCAGCATTCTCAACTGCATTTCCACAATGACATGTGGGATTTTCACTAAGATGATTTCTGACTAGGTCACCATTTAGGTCACTGCAATTGTTTGTAAAACTGATAATAATCTATCACCTATCAAAAAATGTTTAAGTACAATAGGGGCTTTGAACATTTATTTCAATCTAGTTTTAAATATGTTTAGTGATTCCGTATTACGAATACTAGTTTCAAGTGAAATCCAAAGTTCAGTTGCAGAAGGTAAGAAGGATCTATTATACGTTTCAGTACGACGAGCTAAAGTTGCATAATTGTTATTATTTTGAAGTGGATAGTAACAGTACTTGGGAAGAGATCTTCAAGATAATAAGGGACAAGGCCATTTTTTGCTTTGTAAAAGTGACTTACTTTTGAATTTTACGTCTGTCTGAAAGAGATACCCAGCCGACTTCTTTAATAAAAAATCAACGAATTTATTGATACAGACCTAGTTAACCCAGTAACGACGCACGCGGCTTCGTATTTCAATTGTTCAAGTGACTGCTTTTCTTTTAATGTACAACCTTCCCACACTACTGAGGCGTATTCCAAAATCGGACGCATGTAAGAGATCTATATTTTATTCAGAATGGATCGTTTAAGTTTGAATTTTAATGCACGCATTGTACTCAAAACTTTTGACGCTGATTACATTATTTTTTCGATATGTTCATGCCATTTGAGATCATGAGAAATTGTCAAGCCTAACTGTTTATGATGATCAACAAAGTCAAGACGATTGTTATTAAAGAATAACATTGGCTTAGGATTTGTGTTTGAAGTGAAAAACATAACTTCAGTTTTATTGGGATTGAAACTCACAAGCCATTGATTAAGACCATTCATTAATGATATTCAGGTCACGATTTAAAGTTGTTTCGATGAAGTCGGTATTGTTTGAAGAAACAGCTAAAGAGCTGTCGTCTGCAAAAAGAAAAGTAATAGAGAGTAAGTTTTCAGCAATATCATTGACGTAAATCAAAAACAATAGAGGCCCAAGGGCTGAGCCTTGAGGGACGCCTGCAGATATGTTAAGGATTGAAGATAGTTCAGAGCCTATAAAGACTGATTGTTTCCTTTCAGAGAGATAATCAGTAACCCAACTGAGAAGCTGGTCTTTAATACCATATTGTTTTAGTTTAAAAAGCAGACATTGATGCCATACCCTGTATATCACAAAAGATAATACAGGTTGATAGCTTTTTGTCATCAGATTCTCAAATTTGATGATAAATGTCTATTAGTTGATAAACAGTTGAATGTCCGGGGAGAAAACCTGACTGTAAGGGATATATCAAATTATTTGAATGTAGATGGTTGTAAATATGTTTGAAGATTACTCGCTCCATCACTTTACCTACACAACTAATTAATGATATTGGGCGATAATTAGAAGGAGTATTTCTATTTCCTTTTTTAAAAAAGGGGCATAACTTTTGCAAATTTCCATATACATGTATTAGGATAAACACCTTCTCGAAAAGATCTATTAAATAAAACACATAATGGCTTACAAATAGTTAGTTTTGTTTCTTTTAAAATTTTATTACTTATATCATCCGGCCCAACCGCTTTGTTTGGGTAATTTTTTAAGTAATTGTAAAATTTTCAATATTGTTGTTTGATTTTTGAACAAATACCGGAAGTTGAGTGGAAGTTGTATCAATATGCGACACTAAAATGAAATATTCGTTTAAGCAATTTTCGTTTTCGGCATCAGTTTTATAGTGTTGTTCATTACCATTTTCATCTACTAATAAGGTTGGTATTGAATTAAATGCATTTGAATTTTCTTTAATTAATAACTTAACTGTTTTCCAATAAAGTTTTGGATCATTTACACTTGCCTCCTCCAACGAATACTCAAGATTATTAAAAAAAATTGTTCTTTAGCATGTTTTTTTTAAAATTATTAACTTTGTTTCTTAAATGTTTGAAAGTGTTCCAATCAAAAATCGAATTAGTTCTCACTGCTTTTTTCTTTGAGTAATCACGTTGTCTGGGAGTTCTACGAATTACTGAGTCATACCACGGTTTGTCCTTAGGTCTAATAGTTACAATTCGTGTTGGAATGCAATTATCGGCTAATCTAAGAATACTAGAAAAAAAAACGATTCGGTGGCTTCATGTACTGAGTTTAAATTAAGAAATGACCAATCATTATTTTGTATGAGATTATTAAGTTCCTGAAAATTTCCTCTATTATAATTCCATACAAGTCTTTTATATGTTTTACATGATTCTTTTATATATTTGGTAAACAGGTTGGTTCCAAAATGGTCACTGATATCGCGCGGTGTGGGAATTATTCCAGAATCGTAAACATGCATAATATTACTGATTGCTATTGTGTCAATTAATGTTGAGGAGTTTGCATTTACTCGAGTCGGTTCTCTAATTATATTCTTAAGGTCGTTTAATATTAAAACATCTTTAAACTTGTGATTATTAAGGTTCAACTGATCTTCATTTACATCCTAAACTTAAATTATTCGGCTTCATTGTTCAAGGGCTTTTTCTAAGCAAATATTCATTTTATTCCAAAATTCGACGGGGGCATTTGGTTGTCTATAAACAGTACAAATAAGTTGCTTAGTGTGCTTATTTCTTAATTTAATCCAAAGTGATTCTTGTAAATAGTACTCTAATTCAAATTTTCGTTTCGAGATTAATTGGTCTGAAACATATACTAGTATACCACAAGAATGACGTGTACCGTCTTTAAAAAAATGAGTTACAGGATCTTTAACAACACAGAAATAAAACAAGAATATCAAGTTTAAATAGATAGTAAGTAAACTTACCCGTCTCACGTTTGTGACGACCATCTGTGCTCTTTAAACCTTCAGCTTGAATAAAATACTTAAACAATAGTTAAATAATCTTATTTTTAGATAAACAAAATTTAATTTGAATTGAAATATTAAAATATAAGCTGTTATTGTAACATTTTGAAGCAGGCTGTGTACCAAGTTATAATTTACATAAGACGAGGTCTCAATGCAATGCACAGTTATTTGAATGAGCTACTGCCATCCATGGAAAAAATCAACTCAGGTCAACAGATACTTCAGCATTTCAATACTGCAATGTGTTGGCGGTCTTTAAAATCCTCTTTTTATCTATTTTGTTTAAAGTTAAGATAGAATAAATTGTATTCGTAGTATTACACTCGTAACACAAACATTTGACTTTTTATCATTATTATCAGGAATTATCAAGTTGAAATAACATATTGAGAAATGTCATTCATAGTGTAATAGACTGTCAGTTCTCATCCTCCTAGTTTACCTTGGAACAAGTTATAAATTAATACTAAATTTGAGTACCGCTTTAAAAAACTGAGTATCGCTCTAAAATTAGATTTGAGTACCGCTTTAAAAATTGATCACTCCTCATTGTGTTGCTAGAGGACATAAAGGATTTTGCTTTTTTTCATCATTACTCCCTCATGTTCCCAAAAACAAACAAGTTATGGCCCCTGTAATTTTCATGTTACTTTATTGTTTAATAATGCTTCCGAGGGATCAGTCTTTTTTTTGTATGCTACAGAAGAACCTTGTTTACTTTGTTTGGTTTACGATTTGATTTTATGTTTTTGTTATTTTTGTAGTTGTTGTTGTCGTTTATTTTCATTTTGGCATAAAGTATCAAAAACATACAATTTTATAAAACAAATTTTTGCTCAATGATACAAATTACTTACTTTCACAATTTATTCCTCCGAACTGACTTGTACAATTCCATGTGTAATCTTTACCATCAACCGTGCATGAACCGCCATTTAAGCAAAATATTTGATAGACTATTGGTAAAATATATGATAAACTATTCGTAAATTATTTGATAGACTATTGGTAAAATATATGATAGACTATTGTTAAACTGTATGATACACTTTTGGTAAAATACATGATAGACTATTGGTAAAATACATCATAGACTATTGGTAAAACACATGATAGACTATTGGTAAAACACATGATAGACTATTGGTAAAATATATGATAGACTATTGGTAAAATATATGATAGACTATTGGAAGAATATATGATAGACTATTGGAAGAATATATGATAGATTATTGGTAGAATATGTGATAAGACTAATATATGATAGACTATTGGTAGAATACATGATAGACTATTGGTAAAATATATGATACTAGTAGTCTATTGGTAGAATATATGATAGACTATTGGTAAAATATAAATGTACATGTTAGTAAAGGGAACATTTAGTTTTATCCATGTAGTGTATTAAGAACATATTTGATGCTTATGATGCTGAAGAAAGTCACGCTAAATGTGACATTAGTTGTCCTAAAAGTAGCCAAATGTAAATGGCTTTATACTTTGACTGCCATACATTACACCAAATCACTATAACTATCCGTGAGATCAATATATAAAAGAAGGAAAGGATAGTTTTGCTTCATGACCAAAGAGAAATATTTCGAAATCAAAGCTGATACAGGACAAAAAGGGTTTTGAGAAATAACAAAATATATAATTGCTGAGGCTTACTACAAGTCCGAAATCGGACTACTCGCCATATAATGTCTTACCTATACCTTTCACATATTGATGTGTTACCCTCATATGTATTATTAGAACATTTTAACAAAAGGTCATTTCGATAATCCATATTAGAAAAAAAATGTTTAAACATTATCAAAGATTATTATCATTATTATCAGAAGTTATCAAGTTGAAATAACATATTAAGAAATGTCATTCATAGTGCTATAGACTGACAATACTCATCCTCCAAGTTTACCTGAGAATAAGTTATAAATTAATACTAAATTTGAGTACCGCTTTAAAAAACTCAGTACCGCTCTAAAAATTGAGTACCGCTTTAAAAATTGAGTACTGCTCATTGTGTTGCTAGAGACATAAAGGATTTTGCATTTTTTCACCATTACTCCCTCATGTTTCCAAAACAAACAAGGTCTGGCCCCTGAAATTTTCATGTTATTTTATTGTTTAATAATGCTTCCGAGGGATCAGCATTTTTCCAGTTTCTTTTTTTTTTTGTATGTTACAGAAGAACCTTGTTAACTTTGTTAAGTTTAGGATTTGATTTTGAGTTTTTGTTATTTTTGTTGTTGTTGTCGTTTATTTTAATTTGGGCATAAAGTATCCAAAACATACAATTTTATTAAAAAAAAAAGTTTTTGCTCAATGATACAAACTACTTACTTTCACAATCTCTTCCTACAAAATGTCTTGTACAGTTGCACGTGTAATCTGTACCATCAACCGTGCATGTACCGCCATTTTGGCACGGGTTTGGATTGCACGGACCTAACAGAAAAAAAGAATCTCACTTACTCTAAAACAAGTAAGGTATATTCATATATTACTTTGTCATTCGTTATATACACATATAAAATTTATACTTTTTACACTTTTAGTTTTTTGTTTCCTACTTCTTCCCCTTTCTTTTTTTATCGAATTAATGTTTTAATGTTTTGAAGTTTTGCCATTCTATCCACCGTCGTTTGATGAATTTATCTACATAGTTTACTTTTGTCTGTACCTATTTTACGAATGAAAAATATTGTACAGTCTTGTAATCGCCACGGTCCGTCCATTCGTTGATTTGGTTAAATTGATAGGATTTCCCAGCTAAATTTACTGTAAATACATCGCTTATTAACAGTTTCCAGTGACTCTGCATGTTGTCATTAAGGATGTACGTGTAACAACATAAGTGTAATTATTTTATGTATGTACATAATTATTCTCCAAACATCTAAGAATATTTTGAGTATGTACTGCAAAAGCTTTTCCATTATAAGTAATCATTAAAGTATATGCATTCATTTTATAATGAAAAATTGGGTTTAGACTTTATCAAAAAATAAATTTCTAATTTACATGAAATGTAAATTCGTAATGTCTTACCAAAAATGCTTTTTGGAACTTACAATACTGATAAATCGTTATTTGAGCATCATATTTATGATATAAAACTATAAACAAATGAGTTACAGGATCTTTAACAACACAGAAATAAAACAACATTATCAAGTTTGAATAGATAATAAGTAAACTTACCCGTCTCACGTTTGTGACGACCATCTGTGCTCTTTAAACCTTCAATTTGAATAAAATACTTAAACAATAGTTAAATAATCTTATTTTTAGATAAACAAAAATTAATTTGAATTGAAATATGAAAATATAAGCTGTAATTGTAACATTTTGGTCTGTGTACCAAGTTATGATTTACATAAGACGATGTCTCAAGGCAATGCACGGTTATTTGAATGAGCTACTGCCACCCGTGGAAAAAATCAACTCAGGCCAACAGATACTTCAGCAGTTCAATACTGCAATGTTTTGGCGGTATTTTAAATCCTCTTTTTATCTATTTTGTTTAAAGTTAAGATAGAATAAATTGTATTCGTAGTATTAAACTCGTAACACAAACATTTGACTTTTTTATAGAAAACTTTAAATTTGATATAAAATTAAATTTTAGAAATATTTCAAACATCATTTTTATTGTAGTATTTTGACATTTTAGGTTCATTAGTCATATATATTTGTACGATTTAATTGAATGTCTCATACATTTGTTAGAGCGAGATTTTATAATTCTTATCGCTAATGTATGATCCATAAAACGAATCATTATTAACGCATGTTACTACTTTAAATACATTTATATTGTCTTTAAATGTCATTTAAAGACATTTGTGAATTCATGAAATATACTTAGGAATGCACAATGTGCAACAAGCATTTTTGCAATTTAATTCGTCATATAAATGATTCGTCATCAACATGATTCGACATATACATATGTTGTTGTATCCTATAACAGGCGATAATTGCGCAGCGTTATTATAATATCAATGCAAAATAATGATGTACAACAAACGAATTGTCGCTAAATACTTTACAATAAAACAACATTGTAGTTTTCCTTTAACGTGTTTGATTTCAAATAACATATTAGTATACGAAAACGGATATTTCCTTTTTATATTTATAATATTATAACAATATGTTTTCCTAATTTGTAATAGATTTTGACCCTGAAGACTTGGGACAGGGGACATATTCGCACTTTGGCCAAGGTGAAATTTGTTAATAATACAGACATGGTGTTCTGAAGGTGTTGAAAATTGTTACAATTTCTCTTTAGGACAAATAGATCAAAATCAACACAAATTTAGATATCGATACATGTTTCACTTGATTAGCTTCGTCAGTTGATACATAGAGGAAATTTCTCTTTGTAATTTGTATGCAGAAAATGAGCAAAATTTCTATCCATGAATGCGAAACTGAACTTCCGGTAGCTTTGTATGTATTTGTGACTCTTCAAAAGGACGTTGAATATTTGTAAATTTCAGATTGTCATCAGCTACAAAACTAGTAAGAAACTTTGCAAAAATAAAAATTTAACATATGACTAACACTAAGTTAAGCATTTTCAAAGTTTTTTTCTGTAGAATTATTCTATAAGAAAATGTCATCATTTAAGACATTAGGCAGATTCTGAAGTATGGAAATTGGGCATGTTCATTAATTTTCAGCATTATTTTAGGTGGGTGGTGTAATATAAGTTGCTTTCAGATTGAACTGATGAGACCATTTGATGCAAAAGTTTACTTTTTTTAACGTTGTCATTAAAACCTTTAAAAGCCCCGCCGAATTCTTAGCATGCAAAAAACCTGAAAAATTTTGGAGATGTTTTTTACGGTTCTCGAACTAAAATATGCTAATTTTGGGGCCTGGCCCATTTAAAATTTTTTGGCTTTCCCAAAGTTTGATACTCAATCCCCCCGGGCCCAATTTTGTTTAAAATTTTGGATAAAGCGGCTCCTCCGATTCTGTATTCTTTATGAAAAATCAAAAAGTAAAAATATTGTCAAGTGAGCAAAGAAAGTATATTTACACACTACAAACAGCACTTACAAATCTACGAACATTACCAAAAGTAGGTCTGAATATGCAAATATAGCCTTTACTGCGATAGTCTCCCAGTAGGAACATGGTGATATATACAAAATCAGTCAGTAATTGCACATAACATGTACACAACTTTTTGAATTGTGAATATGCTTGCTTTTCTTAAGTCTGAGTACATGTTTCTTCAGGTTGAAATTCTTCACACTTCTAGTATAAATAATATCAGGTATCTATAAAGAGTTGAATGAATTAATGATACTTTAAAATTACTGTCAGATAAATATATTTTTATATTCTTAATTATTTATAATTAAGTCCTTTATTGGGTCAAACATCGTTATTTTCAATCGTCAAGTTTTACCAGAGTTTATCTTCTGTCATTTGTGTTTTAAGATTTTCAGAAACGAGGCAGACGTGCGCAAACTCTGTTTAAGCGAAATAGTTAACCCCCTCTGAATTGTATGAGGAAAGTGCAAATAAGACATCTCTTTGTTTTCAATCGTATCATCGATGACAGCCTCGCCAATACGTTTGTCGGGGATGTATATAAAGTTATTTCCCTATTCCTTATTCCTTTTTCGAATAAGGTATAAGGAATCAGTTCTTTATTCCTTTTTCGAATAAGGATTAGGTAACTAGTTCCTCATTCCTTATTCAAATCTAAATATGGAACAGCTGAATGAGTATTTACATAAAATAAAATTATGGTTGATCAGCAAACTAGAACGGTTATTTCTTTCATAAATTTGCTTGAAAATTGCATAAATCAATCATCAAAATCATTAAATAAAGCATCTGCATCGACAAATTTGTAAACTATATTCAAGTCGAACAAGGAATAAGGAAACCGTTCCTAATACCTCTTTAAATCATTTGCAAAAGCATCTGCATAAAAATATTTTGAAAATATGTTAAAGTCGTATAAGGAATAAAGAACCCTTTAAATATCGAATAAGGAACAGAAGAAGATACGCAAAAAGAGACAGCAGTTGCAGCTATTTCTAAAATATCTGCATTATAATTGCAAGGATCAATCATTAAAATCATTAAATAAAGCATCTGCATAAAATTGTTTGAAAAAAATGTTACAGTCGAATAAGGAATAGGGAACAGTTCCTTATTCCTTATTCGATTCCGAATAAGGAACAAAAGAAAATACGTAAAGAAAGACATTAGTTGCGGTTATTTTTCATAAACCTGCATTAGAATTGCAAGAATCAATCATAAAAATCATTGGATTAAGCACCAGCTTAAAATATTTTGAAAGAAATGTTCATTCGACATCAAATAAGGAACAGAAGAAAATAAATAAAGAAAGACACCAGTTGCAGTGTTATTTTTTATAAATCTGCATCAGAATTGCAAGGATAAATCATTATAATAATTTCCTTAAGCACCTGCATGAAAATATATTGAAAGAAATGTCAAAATCGAATAAGGAATAAGGAACCAGTTCCGTATTCCTTATTCGACTCTGAATAAGGAACAGATGAAAATACGTGAAGAAAGACAACAGCTGCAGATATTTTTTATAAACCTGCAGAAGGGGACCAGTTCCTTATTTCTTATTCAACTCCGAATAAGGAACAATAGAAATTACGTAAGGAAAGTCACCAGTTGCAGTTTTTTTATATACGAGGGGTGTCCCAGAATTACATGGACTTTTGCTGTAACTCAAAAACTACTGAAAGTAAAAACAATCTTAACATGAACAAAATGCAACTTTATTGCATTAGTACAAAAAAATTTCAAAGTTGCCCGGCAACTGGATCAGTGTCTGTGGGCAGGGTAATGAGACAAGGGGTAGCGGGTGCGGGACAGTCCATTTCCGACGTTACGACGTCATTCCGGTGGCGTCGCTATATGTTAATAAATGCGTGGCGTCGAATGTCAGTTTTCCTCAAACATAGTCGCCGCCTAACTCAATACACCTATGGTGTCGATATATCCACTGGTCGTACACCGCCCTGTACCACTCCTGGTCGAAATCAGCCACCACTGATAATAATATAATAATAATAATAATAATAATAATAAAAGCATACTATTAACTTTTTGTTACGATAATAGTGTTAAAGACGACGGTGATAATGCTGACGCCGTATTATATTATTAGATTCTATTATTATTATTTATCATTATTAATTATTATTATTATTATTATTATTATTATTATTATTATTATTATTATATTATTATTATTATTAATTATTATTATATTATTATTATTATTATTATTATTGTGTATTTTGTACGCAAAGGCAGTGTGCGTTAACAAGGGAAATAACCTATCATGCACTGCTTACTATAGCAGTTTGAGTTCACTTTCTTAAAAGCTGAAGCGGATAAATTGCGTTTAAAATAGTAAATTGTGATAAGCTTAATTTTTAAAAATCATTTTTTTTTTTAAACACAAAATTTACAGTGTAACGCCTGTCCCGATCTATGACGTCCTTGACTTCCTTAATTGACGCCGCAATCAACGTTGACTTTCTCCCACGACCCTTGTCGTCTGAAATGTCCTCCCGGCCGTCTCGAAAACGCTTATGCCACTTGAAAACGAGTGATCGACAAACAGGAGGTCTCACTTTTGCAGTCTTCAACATTTCCTGCGTCTGTGTTGGTGTCTTTCCAAGATTAACACAAAACTTGATGATAGTCCGATGTTCCGCGTAATAGCGCGGACGTCATTTTTTTGTTAAATATCCAAGAGCAACGGTTGTCAGATGTCCGCTGGTAAACAATAACGGAAACAGCTATGACGTCAAAATTTCAAACGAACGTTCATATGACGTCACTGCATATTCTTACGACGTCGCGCCATTTTTAGGTATAAATACGCAAGATATACGAAAGTAAAGACAACTTATTAATACAAAATATTGGACTGCCCCGCCCTGCGCATAATGCGTTACTATAGCGACGTAAAATATAGAGAAGCAATGTTAGAAATTTAAAAATAATGGACATATTCATTAAGGATATGTAAAAGGTATTGTGTACAAATTTGCTAAAAAAATGCATTAAAAAATAAAAAAGTTATAGCAAAAGTCCACGTAATTCTGGAACACCCCTCGTATATCTGCATTAGAATTGCAAGGATCAATTTATAAAGCTCATTGCATAAAGCATCCGCATCAAAATATTTTGAAAAAAAAATGTTCAAATTCATTCGACTCCGAAAAAAGGAACAGAAGAAAATACGTAAAGATAGACACCAGTTTCAGTATTGTTTTTTTTTTTTTTTTTTTTTTATATAAATCTGCACCTGCATCAAAGAAATTTGAAAGAAAAGTCAAAGTCGAATAGGGAATAAAGAACCAGTTCCGTATTCCTTATTCGTTTCCAAATAAGGAACAGAAGAAAATTCGTAAAGAAAGACATCTGTTGCAGTTATCGTTTTATAAATCTGCTTTAGAATTGCAAGAATCAATCATTAAAATCATTAAATAAAATCCGCATAAAATATTTTGAAAAAAAAATGTTAAAGTCGAATAAGGAAAATAGGGAACCAGTTCCTTATTCCTTATTCAACTCTGAATTAGGAATAAAAAGTACGTAAAAGTTGCAGTTACTTTTGATAAACCTGCATTAAATTGCGAAGATCAATCATTAAAATAATTGCATAATACATCCGCCTAAAAATATTTTGAAAATTAATGTTCAAGTTCTTTCGACTCCGAATAAGGAACAAAAGTAAATTCGTAAAGAAAGACACCAGTTGCAGTGTTTTTTATAAATCTGCATTAGAATTGCAAGGATAAATTATTATCATAATTTCATAAAGCACCTGCGTAAAAATATTTTGAAAGAAATGACAAAAACCAATAAGGAATAATCAAACAGTTTCGTACTCCTTATTCGACTCCGAATAAGGAACAGAAGAAAATACGTAAAGAAATACACAAGTTGCAGTTATTATAACTGGCCAAAATGGCGATAGCGGGAAAATGCCGTTAGAGGGAAAATAGTTCGTACTCATACGCAGACAATTTATTTTCTCTGACATTCAAACTTTTTAAGCATTTTAAGCTTTGAAAGTTATCTAATATGAAAATCGTATTCCATTTTTTTCTAAATTATTATATAATTAAGATAGTAAGTTAACTTATGACTTAATAACATTGGCAATACTTTGGCTCTCATGACTCGGAAACCAGAAGGAAAAACATAATCTGGTTCTCTTTCAAATTTTATCGACTGCTGGTGTAGTAATATTCAAATCCCGTAAAGCAATTATATACGTATTTTTTTTTCTAAAAATTATTTAAAATTAAGTAATAAAATGACCGGTCAATCTTAAAATAGATAAGGTATTATGATTCTCTGAATATTATGGCAAGACTTGGAACTATTTTTGCTTAGCGCAAATAGCCTAGATGCGTTCAAAAGGTGGCTGAATTTATCGTAATTACAATTGGGGCGCTATGCTTGCGCCCCCAAAAACCAGACCTATGACTGCCAGTTTTCAATATAAAGAGTACCTTATTTTGGGTAACGGTGTAATTTATTATTTTACCTATATTACGGCAACATAATCCTAAACGGCATTACTTTAATGCGTTGATAGTTACTTCCTTGCTGAATATCACTATTAAACGTGGCCGACATGCCTCGTCATACAGATATGTACAAATCAAACGCATATATATTTGTATGGATTGTTTAAAGTATCGAACTATGAATTTGAATATTTCTCGCAATGATCCATAAAAAGCAGGGTACACGCTTCCCCTTGGTTCCTTGTGTTAAGTGCTTATGCTGTTTCAATATATATATTCCCAACGTGGGGTAACTCCATTTATTCGTTCTGTCACATTACCATTTGCGGGTGGGATCACATCCCACAGTGGTTTTACAAATTATATCTTTAAAAAAACAATAGGATTGGGGTATACCAGAATTGAAAACTAATATAGTGAAAGGAACGAAAGTAATAAAACAATACCATTTAAATGTATCACTTACTCAAGTGCAACGATAACTTTTAGTACCGTTTTGTTAAACATGAGAAGATATAAGTCTGCCATCAATATAGAGCCAGGCCAGTCGGTGTTTACGTCCAAGTATATACCCGGAAATATAATTGATTAAGAAAACTTCCTTTGTTTTGGTTTAGTTCAGAAACATGTTTCGTTACCCATGTAACACAGGTCCGTATGAATCTACGTGGGCTCATGGAAATAAATCAACCCTACCGTTAGACGTTCATACTATACATGAGAATAAATTATGTAATATTCCCTGTGTATGCTTTGATTCTGATCAAAAGGCAACATTAAAACCAGTGACCGAAACAACAAATTGACATATCCTTTGACCTAGTTATAATAAGTGATAATATATTATATAAGGTGTACATTTAAAAAGCTTTAGTTGTGGAAATACATTATGTAATTTTAAACACTGCACAGTCTCATGGTTGTATTCTCTATATACTTTCAGAGAATGCCTGTCTTACCTAACGTATTAATGTCTTACAATCATAAAAGTATATATGGACAGACCTGCAGTTGCTGTCGTTAAATACATAGCTAGAGAATCACAATCAAGTAAAACATTGTTGAACAGTTGTTGAAGCTCATTTCAGAAGTCTTGTTGTGGTAAACATAATAAATATGAACATAAGCAAGCATTGCAAGGGTTCAATGATTGGAAGTTTGGAAATCATTTACTTTTTAATTTGTGTGTTTCTTTTACACGTTACACGTGTGTCGGCGTAAAACTATAGGCTTGTCAGTTTTATATGTAAACCACTTTTATTTTAATTATTTGATCAACAGAATATTAATTCGCGTAGATTCAATACTGAAAAATTTAAACTCGCATATTCTTTATGATTTTTTTCAACTGGTTCAATGAAGTTTGTAATTAATCCGTTATCCTTCCCTGCAAGAAATAACAAAATTAGTGTTTTGTCTCATTTATATAATGCATAAACACCAAGTTTGAAATAGGATATTCGGCGCTTAAACCGCCACAAGGTGAATGTACATTTCAAGGATGGGGTAATTATAAGCACAAAGTGTCACAGAACAGAACAGAACAGAACAGAACAAATATTTTATTATTTTCAGACTTGAGCATATGCTCCTCATCTTAACAGAAATACAGTATATATCAAGGTATCACATAAACATTACAAAAGTATTAATATTCTTATATAAATATATATACACATCAGTACATAATTATTTATCATGAGAGTGATATAATATAATGGTTATTTATACAAAGTCGGATTATAATTATATTATTTTCTTAAGATATCGAACAATTGTTATCCCGGCAAGAGAAATGCACTTGGCTACTAAGTATTTCTAGAGCAATATTATATTGAAACAAAAGCAATAAACTATAGTACTTCTTTGGAATATATTAGTATTACAGACTCAAATAATTCATACAATGAGACTATGTTAACAAATTACTCCTTATTTTCAAGGCACAATTCAGATAGCAAGCTAGATTGTTCAAAGTGTGTACATTCTTTGATTTAAACAACTGAGTGAGTTTAAACACACTAGGACGTTCGTAAAAATAATTGTCTATATATCGTTTTCTTACACTTTTATACTTTGTACATGTTAAAAATAAAATGATATTCATCTTCAATGCCATTGATCCACATACTTCGCAAACTCTCTCGCTCCTTTCTATCCTATTCTGTCCGTATCTACCGGACTCAATACGTAGTTTATGTGAAGAGAGTCTAAACTTTGTTAAAACTTGTCTACACTTTTTTGATTTAACAACACTCAGGTATATCTCATACACAAAGTCTTGTTTAACATTCTTATACACAAATAAAAACACTATTGTTAGTCAAACTACTATTCCAGTCTTTGCACAAAAGTATCTATTAAACGCTGCCTAAAACATGTAATGAAACAGTTAATGTCAACATTTTGTGGTGATTCCCAAATATAGCCGAATCCATAGCTATATAATAATTTCTTTACGTTATGAGCCCAGTTTATTTTTTCATCTTCCAGCATCAAATCATAAATTTTTCTAATAACGCAATTTTTCGTATTCAAAATTTTAAGCCAGAATTTAATAATTCTGATATAGCGATTAATATATAAAGGAAAACGTGCAAGTTCACCGTATACACCAACATTACTAGTGGACAATTTAACATTTAGAATATGTTTGCAAAATTTAAGATGTATTCTCTCCATTTCTTGACATTTTGTATAACCCCATACTTCAGAAGAGTAATTTAAAATAGAAACACAAAAAGCGTCAAAAAAGGCTGCACATAGTTTTTGGTGTAAAATCAAAGTCTTTAGTATTTTGATATTAAGGTATTCATTGCTTTAAGCGATTTTCCAAACTAGCATTTGTACATTCGAATCAAAACGACCGTTAGAATTAAAGACCGTGCCTAAGTAATTAAAGTTATCCACTATCTCCAGACGATTTCGTCATAAGTCCATTGTTCGCTATTTTTCAGTATTCCCCTCCGTCGAAATACCATCACTTTTTGTTTTGTCAATGTTCACTTTTTAATCCCCATCGATCACAGTATGTGTGAAGGTCATTTAAACTTTGTTGAAGATCTTCTATGGAGTTAGACATTAAAACCATATCGTCGGCGTAGAGAAAGAGGATTAACGTAATATCTCCGAAATCAAGACCACTGCCTGGACGAGAGCTTAAGTATAATTCTAAGTCTTCTACAAACATTGACCAGAATAATGGAGAACATATTTCTCCTTGCTTTAGACCTACTAGTATTTCCATGAATTCGGAGTATTTATTTAAGTGTTTAACACGGCACCTCACTTGATCGTACATTGATCTCACGATTCTTAACATTTTACCGTTAACACCTAATTTATATATTTTAAGCCACAGTGCATTTCTATATACGCTGTCGAAGCATTTTTTCATATCAATGAATGTTGCATAAAAACGTTTTCCACAATTTAAACTATTTTCAATTAATCCGTGAAGACAAAATATTGCGTCTGTTGTAGAGAAACCTTTTTTAAATCCAAATTGCGAATCGGTGATGATGTCATTTGCCGCGCACCAGTCTGTTAGTCTAGTATTTATTACAGACGTAAAAATCTTTGATAACACGCTTACTAACGTAATTCCCCTGTAATTATCCAAAACGTTTTCGTCACCTTTTTTTAACAATGGAATGATAATCCCCTCCATCCAAGTTGACGGAAAATGACCACTCGAAAATATAAGATTAAACAAGTCTGTCAAATGTGAAGAAATAATATCCCCAGCCTCAATGAAATATTCATTAATCAAATCATCACTTGAGCCCGCCTTCGCGCGCTTAAGATGCTTAATTGCATGCTGTACCTCTGCAATAGTTATAATAGTATCAAGCTCCTCAAATATGGGGTCATCTGGCGACAACTCCTGCCGACAAAACTCTTCACTTTCGCTGTCACATGTAATATTGATTTCGTCTATTAAATTCTTGAAATAGGCACTGAAGTCATTTGCTGATAAATCACTACCTTTTGAAATTTTCTTTTTTGAAAAGAATTTCCAAAACTCACGTGGGTTTTTCGTTTTCAAATTCTCAATGTCATTCATTTTAACAGACTTAAATTGCAATCTTTTTGTTTTAATCCATTTTTTGTACACCCGTTTTCTTGACATAAGGGATAATCTATTTTCCTCGGTCGGAGATTGATTAAAACACTTTAAAGCCTCTAAATAATCATGTTTTTTATCATAACAAGATTGGTCAAACCACTCCGATTTTTTAACCACAGATTTCCTTTTGAATTTGTGCGTTCCTGAATAAAAGTCTCTTGATCGTATATTTTCCAGGAATAACGGTTTTGCGACCTCGTTAATAAGACCTACAAACTCGCAGACTACTCTGTTCACAGTTGAAGCATTGTGATTAACTACAGTGTCAAATATTGAATTAAATTGTGGTAACTTCGATATAAGCCCTCTCCTGTACTCATCACGTTTGTCCGGATTCCATCTTATCTTATCATTGAAAGATTCCTCAATATACGATTTAACGCAGGTATTCGCCGCAACACGAAACTGAATGATCTTATGATCAGAAAACATGTTAAAGTCAGACAATTCAAATGTTTTAATGGAAACAAAATCACACTGTTTACACAAGAGGTAGTCTATGACCGAATTACCGTTATATCCACAATACGTATAGGAGTCTGTATTCGGGAAACGGCCATTACAAATACGAAGCTCCGTTGATTTACAAATGTCTAATAGGTTATTGCCGTAAGCGTTACTATGATTATCCATTGATGTTCGTGAAAGAGGTACGTCTGGCACATAATCTCTACCATCGATGATTGAATTCATTCTATCATAACGGATGAAATCTGGCTTTACTGCTACACGGCTATTCATGTCCCCAGCAACAAAAACAGTTCCTTGAGACTGAAAATGAATGATATCGCTTTCAAGAGTTTCAAAGAGATTTACATTTACAGTCACATTGAGAGTATGTATATCGCGTCTGAGAAATTGCTATTGAGCAAAATCTGGTAAAACGTATCTTAAAATTACCTTGTTGAAGTCAGCAAATATTAAATATTCTTCTTGACTAAGCCCGGAGAGCTATAAGACATTAGTATTTAAGTATTAAAATTTTGATATTCACGTTTAGCTACAGTTACTGTAAAAGCTTATTACCACCCTTAATTGTACTTATAATATTTGGCATCAGAAGCTTGTTCAGGTATGCTTTACATTAGTTTATGTAAAATGTCTTGGATTATTATTTACGGTCAACATTCTTTTTAAAGGTTTTGTAACACATTTTGTATGATTTTTGATCATAAATTTAATGCTCAAATGAAGATTTGGCAATATTGTAAGTTCCAAAAAAGCATTATCTGTAAAGGTATTACCGAATTGGTAATTAAGGGAGGTATTATTTTCTATGAAATCTAAGTCAAATTTTTCAATAAGAAATTTATGCATATATTTTAATGATTACATATAATGTGGACAAATATTTGCAGTACATATTTTACATATTCTTTGAAGTTTAAAACTTGTTTTAGAAGAATAATTATATATACTTACATAATATATAAAATTTCACTTAAGTATACAACATTAATTACAACATACAGGATCTCTAATAATAAGACTTCGTCTTTATTATTCTTATAAAACTCTAAATGTTCAGTTTCTATCATGTTACCATTAACAGAGAATCTTCCAATTGTTAAATCTAATTTTCTAATGGATATACCAGATTTGAATTTGGAACAGTCCGGTTAAAGTTTAAGGAGTTCCATTATCATTATTGTTTATGTTGTATTGGCCATATTCTTCACTTCGCAATTGTTAAATTGATATTAAACTTATCAAAATAAAAATAAAACGAGGAACGCTCGTAGTACTATATCAATAGTATCAAGCCTGGTTCCACTGCACGAATGTGCAAACTGGCGAGACTCTGTCCCTGGGGAGGGGGGGCTGGACTTATCAATCGTGGTTTCAGAAGATTAAGGTTTAAGCTCGCAATGTTAATACGAAAACATAGTGGAAATACACTGATAACCCGGAACTCATCTACAACATACTGCCTGAAATTATTACATATCATTATTTTATGCTTTTCAGTGGATTACTGATTTATCCGTGAAAATTATATTTGATAATTTCACAGTGAAAATTATCCAAAAATAATTTCACACTTTTCAATGACGAAACTACTTTTTAAGATTTTCCCCGTGCGGTACCTCAATTTATTTTTTGCTGACAATTCTGACATGTCAGGCTGTTTAAAGATAAGCAAAGTTGAAATTGATAAAAAAACCTAAATGTCAAAAGTAATAAAAAGAAAACAAATCTTACTTCTATTCATTCAAATTCCAATCAGCAAATTTCGTCTCTAAATTTTTTTGTTTCATTTTTACAGTCTGAAAAATACATTCCTTACACATGCAAAACATGCTCTTGATGACATTTGGGCATATTAAAGTATCCTACGAGCAATAACTGCCGTATGCTTATTGCTATATGAAAACTTGAAAAGCAATGACAGCCATCAGCCCGAAGAATAAGTAAACAACCCAGCGTTCCTTAGCCAGCTTTTGAGGTTTTCCATTTTCCTTGCTGCTTTTTGAATGTTTTCACATCTGTCAACATTTATTTTTTGTCTGTTACAATCCTCAAATAATTTTCTTTCTTTTAAAAAGGTGTATGACTAGCAAATCCAAAAGATATCCCTCTGAATCAAACACAATTATTTTCCTCCCGTGAAATACAACTTTAAAAAATGTCTGCCGCTTACATTTAACAACTGGTTCTTATATAAATTCAGTTAGTAACAGAAATATGGATGGACGGTTTGACTTTTTCTCGTACAAGAATTGTTTTTTATTATTAAAACAAGCAATTATTCATATTTCTTTAATAAAATGAATAATATCACCGTCATTTAGCGTTGATTTATTGAACTTATTTTTCAGTTTTATGTGCATGAAATCATAATTAACCTTCACCTTACAGGTAAGTCTAGCTTAATCATATAATTTCAACTCAAGACTTCTTGTATTTAATGAGGAATTCCGACTAAATGGGGCTCTCAAACAGATTTTAATATTAACGTAATATTATGAAAATTTCGTTTTAACTTGTTTTAAGCATGAAATTTGTTTGTTTGTTGTGTAAGATGTAATTTTATTTCATCTCGTGAAGTTTAGAAACAGTATTCTCACTTGTGGCTACGCCACTCGTGAAAATACTGTTTTTAAAGCCCACTCGATGAAATAAAATTTCATCTTACACACAGACAGACAAATATCCTCTATGTAATGAAAAATAAAAGAATGAGGAAATAACAAAAAATACATACTTCTTGCATGATAGAGTTCTTTATTGTCATGTATCATGTATAAGAACATCAATAAAGCAACATTCCAGTGAAGGTACTTTCTGGAATACCTTGATATATGACGGAACTACTTGTATACGAGTAGGTTTTCCATCGTAGATATACCTGGTCATTCTGGTTAAGAACTGCAATAGCTAGTATAGATGTACACTCACAACCATTTTGACCTCTAACATATGTCGAGGTGTAGACGGACGACCCAACCATGACATCAAATGCAAGAGGGTTACCAACAGCCAAACAAAGGTGAGCGTTAAAATAGTATGTTCCAGCTTGTGGAGCAACAAAGATACCGGATGTGCTGTTGTATGCTCCGCCTTGGTTCATATTAATCACACTGAATACAAGCATATACACATATAAACTTTATATTTTGTGATGGTTTCCCTTCTTCTTCCCCATCTGACGCCAAAGACCGAAGGCTAATATGACAGTCTAAAGACAAGGCTATTACGAAAACACTTGATTATTGGCAATTTTATTAATAAACTGTAACTGCACATAATTAAAAAAACTTAAGTACTTAATGAACAAAAATAACTTATGTGAAATTCCGTTGTTGTGAAGTATTGCAAATGAGATTCTTGTTTTAAAAATGTCTCGGAAACCTCCCTTGTAACAATTCAAAATGGTAACCTTTTTCATTGAAAAGAAAGCAGATTCATAATGACCGAGCCGGAGAGCCAATCAAAATTCTCATATCTCATAATAGCCGAGTTTTCTCATAAAGGCCTACTTTCTCCTTAATTACCTTGTGTCATAATGTCGTGGTGAGCTTCATATTAGCCTAACATTTGAAGTGCATAACATTGAAAAGTTAATGAATAATATAATGTTAATAATCAAGTGTTTTTATAATGACCTTGTTATTGGGCTGAATACTGTCATATTAGCCTGAGGCCAAAGGCCCAATAACAAGGCCATTATAAAAACACTTAATTATTGACATTTTTTTAATTGACTACACATAACCTTTAAAAAAGTTAAGTACTTATAGTGATCAAAAAACAATAAATGTGAAATGCCATTGTTGTGAGGTATCTTGTTTTAAAAATATCTCGGAAACCTACCTAGCAGCAATTCAAAATGGCGACTTTTTTCAATGAAAAAAAAAGCACATTCATTTTGCTGATCTTGAGCATAGTGGCATTGTTTTATGTTAATAATGTCGTAGTGAACTTCATAGTAGCCTTACATTTGAAGTGAAAACGTGCCTTATATTGAAAAGTAAATAAAGTCTTATAATCCATACAGTCTGTTCGTTGCTTTAGTCAATTGATAAAATCCCCTAGCTAGTTCTTAGTGTAAATACTGCCGCAAATTAACAGTTTCAAGTAAAAAGTTTTTTTATCATAATTGTTATTTTAACAACACAGAAATATAAAAATATTATCAAGTTTGAAAAGATATAATAAGCAAACTTACCCGTCTCACGTATGTGACGACCATCTGTGCTCTTTAAACCTTCAGTTTAAATAAAATACTTAAACAATAGTTTTAAAATCTTAAAAAAGACAATCGTGATTAATAAAGATATCAGAGCATTTCTTTTAGATAAACAAAAGCTAATATAAGCTGTTATTTTAACATATTAAAGCAGTCTGTATACCAAGTTATTATTTACATAAGACGAGGTCTCAAGTCAATGCACGGTTATTTGTATGAGCTACTGCCACCCAGGGAAAAAATCAACTCAGGTCAACCGATACTTTAGCATTTCAATACTGCAGCGTTTTGGCGTTCTTTAAAGTCCTTATTTTATATATTTTGTTTAAAGTAAAGATAGAATAACTGATGTGCTTTATTTTGGTCATGTATTCCTAATATTACATACAATAACACAAACATTTGACAATTATTTTTATAAAAAAACTTGCATTTTAATATACAATGTAAAATGAAATTTCAAATACTAGTAATATTTTTCAATCATTTTTATTGTAGTACTGTATTCCTTGAAATGTTCGCGGATACAATATTTCGCGTTTTTCGGCATTTTCGCGGAGACAAACTTTCGCGGATTTGTAGTTAATGCGAATTCCGCGAATATTAAGTCGCTACGGCCTAAATTACAGTTTTTGGAGGCTACGGTATAAACCTACATGTATTTTATGTCAAAAACATAAAAAATAATATCAAAATAAAATTATTCTCAGTCTCCACCCTGGTATATGCGCACACAGTACAGCCTAATTTTCAAATATAACTGTCACATTAATGATTCAGCAATCCGTGATTGACCTTAAAATTTATTAACTAGAACGAGTGTATTACTTAAAAGTAGCTGGAAATTTACCGGTTTATGTTTATTTTTCGGTCCAGACGTCTGGATTTATATAACGGTAATGTCGTGCTCCGACTGTACATTACTCTCATTATAATTTATCAATGTTGCACTTGATCGCTTTTGTATTTTTTAACAAAGGATTACACATACACAATGTACGCAAACTATAAATGCTTTTGAATACGCCGTGACTAGCGAATAACGTCAATAAACATGATAATTACTAATAATTGACATTTTTTCTTTCAGTGTCTTTTTGTTATGTGCATTAATTGTATTTTGTCATGTATATTAAACCCCGTATGTATCCGCAAGTAAGATTATAATGAAAATTCTGCGTGTTTATGTCTATATTTGGTTGAAGCTAGAAATGTTCGCGGCTTTGTTATCACTGACATATTCGCGGCTATAAAGATTCGCGGAGTCATGCCTACCGCGAAAAGCGCTAACTTAAAACGCGCGAAATCTTTTCTAGGAATACATGAAATTTTAGGTTCATTCACATGTGTTTTTATGATTCAATTAAATGACGCATACATTTGTTAGAGCGAGATTTTATTTTATAATTCATGCATAGGAACGGTAGATATGACATAGATTAATTGTAGTTTATTTGACAATAATGTACATATACGAGTATACAAATACACAATGCTTGCTCTAATTACTATTATATTTTCAGAGACATAACTTATTGTATTCTTATTTAGCGCTAATTAATTTTATTTATGTCAGCAAGATATTATTTAAATCACTCAATGTGGACTTTTTTCTCTACATTGCTCATTCAGTCAGATATAAGTACGGATTATTTCCGGTTGCAAAGAAATAAAACAATAATATATTTTCAGCACGTATCTAAATTTTAATTTCCACCCAGCGCCGTTGGCAAATAACTTTCAATTGAACAGAGACATGCGACACGTCTTTGCATACCAAGTTACAAAATAGATTGTTAATGAAATGGGTTTTCCTTTCAATAAAAAATCGTTTAACATAATGAAAACAAAAAGCGCTATCAAATATCAAGAGATTCAAGTCTATCATTACTAACAATGATATTTACATATGTTAACATTATTTTACCTATGTCACTTATATATTGATGCTATTTATGTATAGTGAATTGTACATAGTGTCGATATTAAGACAGGCGTTATGTGTTTACTATGCATGGTGTCAATATTGATCAAATAGTTATGGTGCAGACATAAACACATAACATTACGATAAAATTTCTTCACAAAGTGAATTAAGATTTCTGAAAGAATTTTATTTAAATTTCTTAACGAATTTATTTTAAATGTCTTTACGAATTGAAATTAGATTTATTAACAATTATATCAGAGTTGTTTGTTTTTTTCTTACTGAATATAATGAAGATTTTCTGAAGAACTGAATCTAGATTTATAAACAAGTTAAGTTTAAACTAATACTTACAAAGGCACACATATATTCCAATGACAACAATATGTCTTAGATTCATTTTGAAGGAAACAATCCGTTTAGTGTCCTTCCTCCTGTTAAACAGAAAGCAGTGCAGCTTCAGGAAAAGTTCTATCAATATGATATGATAGACACCCCTATTAACTATAACGGGAAAGCTGGGTCTGAGACATTTATAGCTACGAAATTGACTGACACGTGTGATTTGTACAAAACATACAGTAATCATTAAGATTGCAGATGAAAATAAAGCTTTCAATGTTTTCTTTTGCATACGAAGCTTATTGTAGTGAAAGTTTTATATTGTAAAGTTTTCCTCAAGCTGCTACTATCACATAAATTGTAGCTGTTTCCAATGCTGTACAAAATAAAAGATAACATTGAAACATAGTTAAACAAAGGTATATTATATAATTCCTTTGTTCTGGAAACATATTGGCGGATTATCAAAATGCACATTGAGCATATTGCGCGTTTGCGATGAATCCCTTTATGGATTTGACAGATGTTCAATTATATTTTAAGTATACATGCTAAACACTTATAAATTGTCATCCCTTATATATGATCCATAAAACGAATCATTATCAACGCATTTGACGGCTATAAATACATAGTCATTGTATTTAAATGTCATTTAAAGACATTTGTGAATCCTTAAAATATACCCAGGAATGCACAATGTGTAACAAGTGTTTTTGCATTTTTTTTCAGTAAATTTAGTGTGTATGATTCGTCATATTCATGATTCGTTATAAACATGATTCGTCATATACACTTGTTGTTGTATCCTATAACATGTAAACAAGCGGTTATTGCGCAGCGATAATATAATATCGATGCAAAATAATGATGTACAATATATATTTGTTTTGTGCTTTCATTAGGATAAAAGACAGATATTTTTTTTACAATGGAAAATGTTTTCCAAATTTGTAATACTAGTAGCATTTTGACCATGAAGACTTGTGGCAGGGGAATATTCGTGCTTAGGCCAAAGTGAAATTTATCAATAATACAGACTTATGTTTTGAAGGTGTTGAAATTTGTTACTATTTCACTTTGCAATTTGTATGTAGAAAATGAGCAAAAATGCTAAATATGTGTGCGAAAATGAACTTCCGGTAGCTCTGTATGCATTAGGTGGTTGAAATTTGTAAATTTCAGATTGTCATCTGCTACAAAACAATTACGAAAGTTTGATAAGATTTTGCACAAAAAAAAACTAAACGTATGACTAACACTTTGTACAGCATTTTCAATGGGTTTTTTTTACAATTGTTCTTTAAGAAAATGACATCATGTTGTGTATCTTTATAAGTTTGGGCATATACATTCATTTTCAGCATGATTTTAGTGGGCGGGGCAATATAATTTGCTCTCAAATTGAACTGTATGTATAGGTTAGTGTTTAATAATACATATTCAGAGTTTATCTTCTGACATTTGTGTTTTAAGATTTTAAGAAACGAGACACACGTGCGTAAACTCTATTTAAGCGAAATAGTTAATCCCCTCTTAATTGTATAAGAAAAGTGCAAATAGGACATCAGCTACTTGATCTGAGTGACAATTTATTGCGCACTTGTGTTCATATTGTCGATTTACGTCTGAAAGTTGTCCTGATGTGATATATCCATAAACAATAAAATAGACATTGTTAAAGTATAACAATGATATTTTATGCTGAAACAAGTTCAATCGTTTTCAATCGTATCTGCAATGCCAATACGGTGGACAATGACACAAATTTGAACATAGCAACTGTGTTATATTCATGCAAGGGATTTATTGATTTGTACACTAATGATGACGGATGAAGCACCTGGACTGCGTAAACCTCGAAAACCAAGATTTTGACGGCATGTATACTAAGTGTAAATGTCTGAATTTCTGTGCTCTGTTTAAAGCCGCATACCTCCAGATTCACGCTCTGTTTAATGGAACATTTGCTAATGTATTTATTAGTACAATATTGTCAACAAAGGAAGAAAGTTACACATTGCAAACAGCATTTACAATCATTTTAAAATTTACATTTGATTGGGCATAATGCCAGTATAAAAGACGTCCAAAATGGGCCTAATATATCTTTGGAAATAAATGTAGTGTTTATCTAGAAATATATTTAGACATATGATGTAACATGCAAATGTGTCATATTTAAGCCTTTGAAGATGAACCATTATACTGTTTTTTATGTCTTTCCATTATCATCATTGAAATAAATGCAGTAATGAATGCCTTTTTTCAACATAATTGTAATGACATTACCTGTTGCAAAAGGCATTTCCTTTCTCATGAAACAATTGCTAGTCTATGTGAAATGATACACCAAAAGATATGAACGATTCTACCAACCTGCAACAGTTTGATGTTTCAGGACAAATAAATAATGTTACTTAGTTTGTAGTGAAAAGATTCATAACTAAAATAAAGTTTTCCTAACTGAGATATTAACCAGATACAAAAATTTAAAAGGTTGAACAAAGTCACACACATATATATACAAGAATAGCATTTAACCTTACAAAGAACTAGCGGGTCAGAAATCTTCTATATTGATTTGAAATTTCATTATCTAAAGATAGCAGCTCATTTCAGAAGTAATCAAAACTTAATAGTGCACAGCAGCATTTATAATTTTTTCAGCTCTTAATTTAATCGCATTACACACATATTTATTTATTTATTATTAAAGTATCATCTATATACATGGTACAATTTAATGCAACATAAAAACATATCATAAAGCATGTATATAGCCATTCTATAAAGAATTACCAGAGACTACAAATATATAAAGCACATAACAATATAATAGCATTCTATAACAAAGACAATTTACATGATAAAACTAGGGAACAGCTGCTAAACGTATGTAAAACAAAGGTAAGAATAAAGCAGTACGACCATTGTAGTTAGAAGTGAAAACGTATGTAGTTGTGTTTCTCACTAAACATAATTCTTTACCAAGCCAAACAATCTCAATTTCAGTGTGCTTGCATCTAATATTATTTTTAACAAAATTCTGAGTGAACGGTTACGTGTGCGATTGTATCAATTCATGTAACATACTTCCAGTTTTACCGACTTCCGTAATTTTAGTGTTGTCTGAATTTCTGCCACTTTTATTTTATTTTAGTGTAGAGTAGTCTTTATAACCCTTATTAATAATGGACTATGGAATGTGCTTGCTCATTTTCTTTCGAAAATTTTGCATCCGCTCTTTTTATCACCTCTATCGGTTGTCTAAATATATTCATAGAAAACTCAACTTTGCGTTCGAAATCGTCGTCAAAAATATGTGTACACATCAGCAAGTTTCCATGACGTATATATAGACTGATATCATCCAGGGCCTTTTTCACAGCATCCAAGAGGTGCATCCACTATGATAACATGCCAATGTGTTTGTGTAACGAACTATGGTAACTGGTCGAATAGATCCAATTCATGCCATTTGTCCGGGTGGTTAACATATTTTGAGAATGATTTAACTGTGTCTGTCTTATAGCGTCCGATAAGCTTTTCTTCATAATCTCGTCATACCATTGTACTCCCGATTTTCTTCTATAAAATGTACCTACCCATTTGCGCTGTTGTGCCAGCAGGAACTGTCATACCAATATCCCCATAACTAATAAATTCCCATTCGTATGAAGAACGTTTCTAATGTTTTTTAATGTGGTTACTCGTACTTTTGACGTCTATGATGTCTGAAAAAGTGTACATGTGATATTGATATGACGTCATGGAAATTGTCTCCTGATAGAAAATGAGTGTAATTTATGTGATTTTTCTTAATGATATTTCAAGATAAATCATTACTATCACTGTGTTGTATTCGCGAATAGATAAAAACATAAAGTTTTGGATGGAAAAAAAAACACAAAAATAGCACACTTTCTTTAATCGGTTTCGTTTTGAAAAAGCATTTTTCATGCCTTAAAAGAAGATTTCTGACTATGATTATTATCACAATGTCACAATTAAACATAAATCCTTTAGCTTATACGAATGACTTGGTTCAAGTAGGTTTGGCGTAAGTCTGTCTTCATAGTTCAGTCAAATAGTTTAATGGAGTGTTATAATGGGGAGTCATAACATGTCGTAAACTTGTTAATAATTAATTACTGTCCTATTCAACTAACTGTAATCCCACTTAACCTTGATATAATGAGGTTTTTAAAAAATTCTATGTTATGGAAAGGATCATTTGAATTTGGTGAGTGTAAAGCATCACGTTCTTGCAAGCTTATCTATACATTTGTTTGCCCTTAACTTACTAAACGACTGAGTTGTGCTGAGTTACAAAATAGATGATGTACTATGTATAAATCGAAGGAATAAAAGTTCTATTTTGTATATATGTTTTTGCTGTATATACGTTTATATTTTACATATACGAGTACTGTATATATATACAGCTAAAAAAATCTGGGTAACAAAATAGAGTAACCAATCAATGCAATGATTTAAAAGCAAAATTAATGTTAGTAATCAAACATAAGTTGATCATTATTACACAAAATAACAGTAATTTTACTTAGAATGCAACTACATGTATTTCAATTGGTTTATTGCTCGTTCTACGGTAACATAAAAAGGGTTCTCTTTGATATTAAAAAAATATGAAAACATAATACAACAAATGAGAGCAACGTTTAATAAACGACGTAAGCCCTTAACAATACAATGAAGATAAAATGCGTATTCAGGGGTCAAGTGTATAGAGGTCCAATACTTCTTTAAGCGATGTGAAATCATGCGATACGGAATAATGGCGAATTAATTAGTGTAAACACACGTCAGAATGAGTGTATTTTATTAACTATTTCATAAATCTTCGATAACAATTGCATGTGTTGTATTGAAGATGTGAAGATAGGACCGACAAACATTTCATCAAAATTACAGAGGCTTAAATTCATAATTAAATAAGTAATTGAAGGTAAACTGACAGCAAATGATTGTTTTTTTCGGTGAATAAATTTGCTTAAAGCAAGCTTATATTAATATAGTTAATTTCTGTTCCTTCTTTATTCAATAAGGGTAATCATAATGAAGTTGCATAGCAAGATAGCAAGAACCTTTGTGCTCCGATATACAAAGATGCTTACAGGTCAAAATATTAAAGTGTACACTGGTTTTGGTGCGATAAAATAACTGTTCGCTGTTAAAGGTTCGATATTTTTTCATTATCATAGCTGTTGTACATGTTTTCCTATGATTATACTAAGAGAGATACCATATATGTGTCCATTTCCTGATTTCTGAAAAAATGTTTTTTATACCTTTTTTCTTTCCTTAAGGATTTACTTCAAATAAAAGTTTCTATCACCATCTATATAAGTCTTACTATTTGAACTAAATTTTAATAATTAAATATCTACCTGTGATAATTATGTGTTGGAAAAAGTTACTTCTACTCTAAGATCTTAGATAACTATTTTTCATGCCATCACTCAATTTTTAACAACTTACCTATTTTTTAACTATGAACTAGTTACTGTGTCTTCATTAAAAACACACAATTTATTACATGTAATTATCAAGGTATTGAATGAACTTAAGAACAGATGGGATGTGTTTTTTTTTCGACAAGTGCATGTTATAAAATAGTAGATCCACTTCTCGTATGCTGCTGTTTTCATTTTAAAGTTATTGTTTTCTGATAACATTAATATGTAATGAATAATAGAAAAACATATTATTAAATGTTAAAAATCTGGAAACAAAGGGATCCCTCGGAAGCATTAATCACAATAAAATTACATGAAAATTGCAGACTCGTTTTGATTGAGTCTGTACATAAGGGATAGTCAATAAGTGCAACATCCCTCACGTCCGCTAGCACCGGCTTGAGCGGTACTCAATTCTCAACACTTAACAGTGCTGGTATCAACTATCCTCAAGGACTAGAAAAAATATAACAACACTGAAGTGAAGAACGGTGCAACTTTTTACAGCTGCCACAAGCACTTGACACATGCTGTTGTGAAATATAAATAAAACGAATATTATTGTAACTATTGGTTATTTGATAGAATTTCAAGTTTATGTGCAATACCTTATCTAATTTTAACATTTAACCTTTGTGGGAAAAGAATATTTAAATTAACCAAAGCGTAGTATAATACATTAATTGACACTGATGAGTCATTGACACTGTTTTACTTATGATTAACATACAAACAGAAAACTTGATATTTCATCAATATTTAATTATAATGTACTGTAATGAGGAAGTCCCCGTCGCTACAGAAAAAAAACACATTAAAATTGGTGCATACATTCAGTTTATCGGACCAATTTTAGACGTACAGTAAGAAAATTGGAAATTATGGAAAACTACTCTTGTATATCGTTTTTTTTTATCAAAAATAAACATGTTGGGGCTTAAACTAATAGAATATCTCGTTTAAAACTACTGAGACTGTATTCGTTAGCATGTGCATATCAGGTTGACGGTTGAATTTGTAGCAACAAATACCTCAATAACTTCCTCAATACTTTAAAATTTAGTATTTAATTTTGACGATCATGCACACTTTTAAGTTCTGATTAGCATCCACAATACTATTCTTCAAGAAATTACGATATACAACAAATATTTGAAGAAAAAAAACTTGCTCATACCATTTTCCGCATCGCATGATTTCACCTCGCTTAAAGAAGTATCGCACCGCTATATGTTCGACCCCTGGTATTGAAGTGCTTAATTTAGTTCAAATTATTAAAGGTTTTAACACCGAAAGATAAATTTATTGGTTCTTAAAGAGGAGTTTAACTCTGCTTCTGAAAGCATAAACAAAGACAACCCTGGCTGTATTCCAATCGTTTTAAGAACATAAAGAGTACACAAATGAAGTCAGCTTATTTTACATTTATGAAGTGCCATCGTTTTCCTCTTGTTTTAATTCAATTTTACTCCTGAACAAAACAGACAAAGTTTGCACCTGATAAATTTTAGATTTTTTGATTACTTAAATTTACTGAAAAGTGAACTTTTTTATAGACAAGATGATCATGCTCATTTTTTCATGGCCAATTTTAATCTTCTTTCGACTTTGCCAGAATCATCCAATGAAGTTACATGTATTACTATTATTTGTCAGGTCTTTAAAGGTTAAACAACTGACTGAAGTAAACAGGCCTGTAATCGACAGATTTTTATTTAGACATCGTGATAGCTTAAAACTTCAATGATATGAGGGATTTTCATAGTTTTCTTTGCTTGTTTCGTGTATATCACTTTATATTCCAGAATATATTTACATTAATATGATATCATAACAATAATATTATTTATAACAGAACTTTAATCATAATTCTTTTTATATATATTTTATTGTTATTGATCAAATATATAAACATTGTATGTACAGTATGGATATATAAAGTTACAACTTTTTAACAAATATAGTATCATACAGCTATAGAATAGAACATATCCATGATAAGAAAATTAAACATTTTATATTCTGCACTCTCTCACTCTAGTCTGCACTTTTAATATTGTTTTCGGCCATATTTAATCATCTTTTCAGGCATTTACGTATCTCTCATTTTAAGCGGGGTAGTTTGACGTGAAGATTTGGCATAAGTAAATATGGAGTTAAAATTTGAGTATGTATATATGGAGAGAAATAACATCAATGTTCAACGACAATACTAATGATAATAATAACAGTAAAAACACAAAAAGTGTTAATCTGCATTAGGAAAATTAGATAAGAATTCCATGCTGAGATAAAGGTTTCAACGTTGTTATTTATAATTGCAGTCTCTTTATCAATGTTGTAACAATATGTTATATAATTTTAGCTCCTACAAATGAGGGAATACTCTTTTGCATTTTACATTGATAAATATACATCTTAAAGTAAATTAAAATTAGATTTACAGTTTTTGATAAAGGACTTACATGTGTAAATCCAAAAATCATTTTTTCTGCAGTTAATGATGGAAAAATGTTTTTGTTTTTTTTTTTTTTTTTTTTTTTTTAAAAATAGATATCAATGCTGTCCTTATCAAAAAACTACATTGCCAAAACAAATGTTCAATAGTTTCGTTTTCATTTTTACAAAAGGTACAAAGAGGATTATCATTATATTTAATTTTATGTAAATAATAATTGGTGCAAATTATTTTATGAAGAATCCTTATTTGAAACCATTGAGTCCTAGTATCTTTAGTTATTTTAAATGGCATTTCGTATATTTCTTTCCACTTGCTTTCTTCAAAAAGTAGATCAAGCTTTTGTGTCCAGGTTACTTTACTTGTTGGTTGTATATTATTAGTATTTAATAAATTGTAGGTTTGTTTTGATCCCTCAGTATTTATAATTATGTTTTTTAAATAAGGAGGCATTTTAGGTCCATAAGTTTTTTTTAACATCATTCATACTAAAATTGAATTTTGTCATAATTTCATTTATCATTTTTTAATTCCCTGAAAGATTAATTAAAGCATTAAACCCGAATATGTTATTAAAATATTCTAATGAAAGAAAAGCACCGTAAGAATCAAACATATTTCCGATATAATATACACCGGCTTTAAACCATGAATTAAGAAATATTTTATCGCCAATAAGCAATTTATTGTTATAAAACAATGGTAGTTCTGCAAAAGATTCGTTATTCATAGGATAGTTATCTATTTATGTAGATAAAGCATTAAAAGTGTTATTCCAAAAACACGTTTGAGGTGCTTTTTGCTATTTTATCTATGTAATGTTTTCCACAGTGAAATAATTTTTGCATATCAAATTCATTTGAAATAATGTTTTTCCAATAGGCTGATCATTTAATCATAATTCTGCTTTTAACAAGTTGGTCTCGTGAAGAGACTGGTTCATATGTTTTATATACTACACTGTATATGTTTTGTGTTAATTCTTATATATGATATTAAAAGAGTATTGTTCTTTGTAGACATTGGCATGTAAGTGGGCTCCTTTAAAATTTCGTGCTACATTAAGTTAGTTTCTGTTTTACAATGTTGCTGTAAAATAACATCGACTAAATGGTCAATCTTCAGGCAAAGTACTGCATTAATTAGTGGGAATCAGTAAAATGTTCAAAAATGAAAACAAAATACAGCTAATGTTTTATCAGTTTTTTTTTCCCTGTAGATCTAACACATTTATTGCTGTCCCCGAAACATTACAAATATTTTTATAGCTACGAATTATTTACAGGCGTCTCATAATTATTATGTTATATTGTTGATGGAAGAAAACATTAGCTTAGAGGTCTCATTATTCAGACAAACCATAATTTGTTTCGTTTTAATTGTAAATAAAAAGTTCTTTAAAAATAAGATATCATAATTTCTTGTTATTTTGTTTATGTTTAGTCACCAGAACACAATGCATGACATAATATTGAAGGAAATTATACAGCTTAGGGAAGGAAATAAATGACATTATAACAAAATAATAAATACATTATTGTTAACATCAAATTAAATATAAATAATGCTTTTTGGAACTTACAAATGGATAAATCTTAATTTGAGCATCATATTTATGATATTTAAACCATAAAAAACGTGTGCTACAGGATCTTTAAACAGTTTATAAACATCCACGAATATGTTAAATATGTACTGCAAATGTTTATAAACGTTTAATATGTAATCATTGAAATAAATGCATACATTTCTTATTGAAAAAATTATTTAGTTTTTTTATAGAAAATAAATTTCTAATTACCTCCCTTTATTTACATGAAATGTTAATTCGGTAATATAATTACAAATAATACTTTTTTGGAACTTACAAAACTGATAAATCTTCATTTGAGAATCATACTTATAATATAAAAACATAAAAAAATGAGTTACAGGATCTTTAAGCAGTTGACAGTTTGTATTTGGCATTTAGTAGTTAACAATAATTCAGTATTAAACATATCCTGCAAGGAGTTTACAATAAGCATTGAGCAGTTGACAGTAGGCTGTCGTACCCCGTTATCCTGTTGATAGCTTGAATAAGTGGGGTGGTCTTTTTTTATGCTCTGCTGATCAACACTGTTACGTTATCTTTTGGAGATTTTCAGAAAATTTCCGGCAGAAATTTTCCGGTCGGCGAAATATCGCCAAGTTTTTTATTAGATCGAAGATACGTCTTTGTCACATGACTGTATGTATGCACGTGGTGTTTGCAAACAAGACGGGAATCTCGGTGCCACCGGGTCTTTCCAAAAATCGATTTAGGGGGTTTAAAATTTAAACCCCGACGATTGCGAATGGAAAAAATTTTGGATTTTCTCCCAAAAACCAAATTTAAGCAAAGGCGAAAAAAAAATTGATTTAAACATTTTGACACATAAAAAATGTAAGTGGGTTAATCATTAAATTTTAATTTACAAAAAAACTCACTTTTTACAGATGAAAATTTACCTTTTTTTGACGATTTTTTTGCTTTTGGAAAGTTTCCGACAACCGTGACATTATCACAAAATTTTGACAATTTCATAAAAACTCCATCTTCGGTAAACTTCAACCCCGCATAGATCTAATACGACATTCTCCCCCTTACCAGTCCTCTCCCTGACTTTTCCCCCCAAACCCTTTTCCTCCCCGAGGGTTTCCCCCCAAAATTTAAATACCGACATTTCCCCCAATTTTTTTTTTTATAATTTTACTTTTTATTTTAATTAATCTAAAATATTTTTTAATGAAATTTTTTAAAATTTTTTTTAAATTTTAATGCATTTTTTTTTGTTTTTCACTGAAAAAGTTTGAAAAATTAACCCCTTTTTTTCAGTATTTAATCCTATCAACACCTTTATTTAAGATATAGATCATTTTACAGTATTATAACACCAGTAATTATGTTAAGGGCTAGCTTTATGTTCATTATGTTAAATAGTAATAAGGGGGGAAAAAATAGTTCTAAAAAAAATAAACAACAACGTACAAATACATTCCACATCACTTTTTTTCAAATTGATTAAAAAATGTAGTCATTAACTTTAAACAATTAAACAAATAATAAAAAATACTATTCATCAACCCTTTCAAGCTATTTAATCTAATCAAAAACCTTGATTCTTTAGTAATGAATTTAAAAAACACCCAATTTTAAATGACAGCAAACTTAACGCATACATGTGTGTATGTGAACTCCTTTTTTCAATATACAAAAGTTTAGCAATTAGAATTTATTAATCATTTTTGCCTATAAATTTCATTTTTATTTTAATATTAAAAGAATAATATAAAATAATATCTTATGATTATCCTAATCAAGTAAATTATGCATTAATTATTTTCAATGACTAAACACTTATAAAAGTATACATTACATCTAATCAAAAAATCAGAATAATTAACTAATATCATCATTGATCAATTATTATTATATGTTAAAAAAATAGTTTTTCTAATTCAATTTATATTAATGGATAATAAATTACAAATTTATTAAACATCTAAATTCTTCAATAAAATATTTTTTCTCTCTAATTTATATTAATTTTTGATAATAAACTTACTGATTTATTGTTGCTGATGATGCTAACAAAATTGAAACTAAATGAATTAAACATCTGAATACTTCATTAAAGTATTTTTCTATCTAATTTATATCAATTTACAATAAACCTACCCATTTATTTAACATCTAAACACTTCAATAAAATCTATTTTTTTTCTAATTTATATCAATTGATAATAAACTTACCCATTAATAATTATCATCTAAAACTTTAATAATAATGTAATTATATAAATAAGAATGGGAGGAACTGTCTTCTTATTTGCAAATATGCAGACAGTCTCCCCCAAAAATAGGAGAAGAACCGTCAGGGAGGAAAGGTCAGGGAGGAACTGGTAAGGGAGAGAATAGTCTGACTACCCCATAGATCTCCCCATAAGAGTTGTCAGACTGGCTTTTTACATAAAGCAACCCTCTACACTTCCCACTGTTTATGTTGTATGCGTATGCGAATTAATATATTTTTATACGTTCTTTAAAATTTTCCACATTTTAGCTTTTTCTCAGAATAGGTAGCAGGTAAGGGCAGGTTCTGTCAGGTATGGATCAAAACTAATTATGATTCCGGGATTACGGGATTTATCAAATCTTACAATTTTACATTTGTAACTGCTTTACCCAGAAATACCAAAATATTCATAATTTAATTTTTGACCAATAAAATTTTACGATACTACAGCCCGTCCGGGGAAGTGAGCATTTCCAAAAAAATTATTTTTTATTGAAAGAAAAACGAAAAGGGGCTTCGAAACGGGTGTCCAAAAATAGGGGTTTGGGAAATTATTAAAGCAATTTTTAGCAATTATTGCTTTTTTCAACAGGCCGTTTACGAATTATAACACTTTTTTTTTTATTTCTTCAGCATTGCATCGAAAATTTATTTGCAGGTTCGAATTATCTTTTAGGGGTTAAAATTCACCTAGACACCTCGTTGTTTTATTTCTTTCGATTCATTCTGTTTACTATGTTTCAATTTTAAAATTTTCTTTTGATTTGTTTTTGAAGGGGTTTTAGTTAAACAATTTTTTCCATTTTTAACTGTTAAGTTTTATCAGGAAAAAACCACTAAACCTCTAACACAAAGGTCTTTTAGTAAAAAAAGAAATTTTTAAAAATTTATTTTTAAATTTACATTTTATTTTTATGTAACATTTTTTAAATTTTGGCTAAATTCAACAAAAAAAAAAAAGCAATCCACACACTGTTTTTTTCCTTTTAAAAATTCATGAAAATTGCAAATATTATGTTAATTTTATGTCACAATTGTTGTGCTTTTTTTTCACAAAATTGGGAAACAACCCCTGGGCCCTTTCACAATATTTTGACAAAAAATGCCCTTACAGTTACTGTTGTTCTGACTCCTATCATGTTATTTTACCTACCGACTTTGGACCTGCATGCTCCCAAAAATAGTTATTAAATATATATCATAAATGTTTGCTGTGTTTAATTTCCTTTACCTCACAAAAACCTAAAGCTTTGCTTTGTCCTTACAAAATTTTCTTTTAGCGAATTTTTTTTGATTTTTTTCTAATTGACATTTTGAACCTTTCTGATTTCTTACAAAAAAACCAAAACAACATGCCACTTATGTTTGATTAACCATTAAATTGAATAAGGCAGCAATAGACAAGCCAGAGAGGGACTAAAACTTCAATTTTTTCCCTTGTTTGGTTTTTTGTGAATGAAATTGAAATTTTGTAATATTTGACACAGAATCAAATTGGCACCAACAAAAAAGGTTTTCATGCATAAATTGCACCTAACACCCCTAGCATTAACTTTAATGATTTTGCACATCAGGATACTTGGGGGATTTTAATTTCCCCCCCCAAGCCAATGATAAAATACATATATTTTAATTTTTTAACAATACTTTAAAATTCCACATTTTAAAAATTATCGTTTTTAAATTTTACAAAAAAAATAAAAAAATAAATAAAATTGAAGATTTTTAATATTTTTTAAATATAAATCCTGATTATTTTCCCCTAATATCAAAAAAAAAATT